>NW_025813749.1:0-88603 GCF_021917145.1 Hypomesus transpacificus | reverse complement strand
TGTTTGTCAGGCCGGCTGGTCCTCATCCAGACTGTGGCTGCTGCGTCAGGCTGCGTCAGGCTGCGTCAGGCTGCCCGCCTGTCGGGCTACTTTGGGCAGTGGAGGTGAAAATAACAGAGGCTCAGCAGGTTTCTCTGCCCACTGCCCCTGCCCCTCCTCCTAACCAGACGGCCCTGTCGGTAGAGCTGAACCTGACCCCTCCTCCTCCTGCTCCTCCTGGCCCTCTCCGCTCTCACTAGCGCCCCCTGCTGCCAGTCAGGGTACCCTGCTGCCCGGGCCCCCCTCACACCACCGTGCTGATACGGCTGACCGGCTTGGACTTGGAGCTGCCCACCCCTCCCGCCCCGCCTCCCCCCTGGCCAACTTGCGGATGAGGGGAGAGCGGGGCGAGGGGCGAGGGCGAAGGCGGAGGCAGAGGGGAGTGCGGCGGAGGAGGCGGGATGGAGGAGAGAGGGGGGGTACTGCGGCACGTACTGGGCGGCCTGGGGCACGTGGCGGGCGATAGGGGTCTGAGGAGGGGGCGTGGAGAAGATGAAGTGCGGCTGGTGGGACGGGTGGGGCACCTGGTGGGGGCTGTGAGCGAGGCCCACGTGGTTGTGCGGGTGGCTGAGCGCAGCGTGGGAGTGTGCGTGAGGGTGGGGCTGAGAGTGGGAGAGGGTCAGAGGGAGTTTGACCAGCCCTCCCCCACCCCCTCCCCCTCGTACCGAGTGTGTGTGATAGAGGGACAGCGGGGGGACGGGGGAGTGAGGGGAGTGAGGCGAGAGGGGGGGAGGGGTGCAGGAGTAGCGTCCTTGTCCCCCGCCATGGCTGCTGTGCCCGTGCTGCTGCTGCTGGCCCAGCTGGCCGTGAGAGGGAATGGGCCCCTGCCCAGGGCGTTTGCCCGACGTGGTCACCCTGTGAAGGGTGTGGTGGCCACTGTTCTGGGCGGAGGTGGGCATGGTGGGCATGGGCAGGGGCGCGGGCTGGTGGTGGTAGCGATGGTGATGGTGGTAGGGCGGCGGAGGCGGCTGCGCGACTCTGCCGCCAGCGCTGCTGCTGTTGCCATGGCAATACTGGGCGTGCAAAGCTTGGATCTTGGAGGGTCCGCCAGGGTCGGATTGGCTGAGGGCGGATGGGGAGGGTGGGGGCGGCCCCCCTGCGGTCGGAGGGGCCACAGGTGCAGGGTAGTGGGGTCCGGGGGGGATGAGAGGCCCGGGGGGGCCTTTGGCTCGACGATTGCCAAACAGGCTCCCCAGGAAGGAACCGCCACTCCCTCCGCTGCCCCCACCCGGGCCCCCGCTGCTGCCACTGCTGGAGAGGGTGCCCCCGTGGGACACCGGCCCCCCTGTGGCGTTGTGAAGCTGCCCCGGCCCACCCCCCACCCCAGATCCGGGGCTCAGGATGGGGCGATGAGGCCGGTAGTCTTCAAGGCCATAGGGGACCCCTCCCACCATGAGGGGGCGCTGTTGGGATCGAGGGCTGCTAATGATGGAGCCCTGGAGGAGGGAGAGGGGATAGAGAAAGTAGCAGGGATGGCAGACAGGGAGGATAAGGAGAGAAAGAGAAGAAAAGAGTAAGAAACCACTCGAGTAGGACTCACTACACAAACCCCAACAGTGGTGGCTCGTGATAAGGCTCATATCCGCAAACGGCTGTGAAACACAAACACAGGACACCAACCAGCACAGACACCATGCAGATGCTTCACATGTCAGTGTTCATGCAGGTGCCTGTCACTCGTATCAGGGGTCCCCCACGCAGGGCCGCAGGGGGCAGCACGAGGAGTGAAACATGCAGAACAAGCCGGTGAGGCAGACCCATGCAGGTCAGCCACGGGGATGGGAGTGGCAGCAGCAGGCCCACAGGGCCCCCGGCTGTCTCTCCCTAACAGCCAGGATGTTTAGTACACAGACACAGGACAGGACGACAGCACAGACACCTGACTGGTGCTGGACACGCATGCACCATCCACACGGTTGCAGGGGTGTTTGGGGAGTGGAGGGCAACGCTCCACCCCCGCAGACTTACTTCGATGGCACTGTCCAGGGAGCCCACACTGTTCCTCCTCCCACGCTTCCCTGCACCCAACGCAGAACAGGTCATGATTGACTACCTTAACCTGTGGAAGGCAGACTTCTGCAACACCTAGCTCTGCAACCCCCCCTCCCCCTCCACAACAATTGATAAACACATGTTCACACAGTCACACTCCAATGTTCAGCATTACTCATAGATCAGCTGTTTCAGTAGATCACCCAAAATGACTGAGGTCTGTTACAACCTTTTTCATATTTCTTCCTGCAAATCTCCCTCTGGACACCAGATGGCACCAGAGCACTGCACAGTGTCAAATAGCTTGGCAGCGTTCAGCTTTCCTCTTATATCATCGTATCAATGATATTTCTCAGAAACCTTGGTGATGGCCTTCAGTCTGCAGGTCTGCAGAGGACTGACATTTAACAGAAAGGCCTCCATCACTCTTTCTAAATGACAGCCACTTTGCTCAGCGGTTTGCAGGTTTTCAAGGACAAGAGATTGAAATGAACATGTCTCGTGGATGCCTTTGTGTGTGGAAAACACTGAGCTGGGCAGCAAACATAGACATCCAGTCACTAACGCAGAAGAAGACCCTCACAGGAGCTCCCTTGGGAGGGGTAAAACAGAGAGCACAAGCCTACAAATTCTGGATTCTGGAATGAGGATAAATTGTCCTTCAAAACTCCAGAAGACAAAGAAGCTGAGGGTGAAGATGCGGTTTTCTACTGAAAAGAGATTCTAAGAATAGAGAGCATTCTCAAGCCGCCCCTCAATCACAATGTTTTCCAAATCTCAGTCTCAATCCTACCTGTGTCAGACAAGTATTCAGGGGGACCCTAATCGCAATCCTAATCTCAGTCTCAATTCTACCTGTGTCAGACAAGTACTCAGAGGGACCCTAATCGCAATCCTAATCTCAGTCTCAATTCTACCTGTGTCAGACAAGTACTCAGAGGGACCCTAATCCTAATCTCAGTCTCAATTCTACCTGTGTCAGACAAGTATTCAGAGGGACCCTAATCCTAATCTCAGTCTCAGTTTTACCTGTGTCAGACAAGTATTCAGAGGGACCCTAATCCTAATCTCAGTCTCAGTTTTACCTGTGTCAGACAGGTCTCGGAGGGAGGAGCTGAGGGCAGAGCGTTTGAGGCCGTCCACTGCAGCATAGGTGTCGTCCAGACTGGGCCTTCCCAGGGTACCGTTCACCCCCACCGTCTTCAACCCGCCCCCGTCACTTCCTGGACCGCCAGGCCCCGCCCCTCCTCCGCCGCTGAGGACGCTGGGACGCACCACGCCTTTCTGCTTCTCCAACTCAGCTGGAGGAAGGGAACAAGAGGGGAGAGGGAAAATGAAAGAGAGATGGGGGACGATAAGGGGGGAGGAGTATTGGTGTGAGGAAGATTTTTTTCTAAATTATTATCTAAAACAAGATTTACACATGCAGTATAGAACTTTGTATGTTGGTCAGTGTTGGATTCAGAGTGACATCTTACAACTCGCTGGCAAAGTGTACTATTCTGACTGCATTCTAGTATGCAGTAGTGTAGTGTCCTAGCGTAGCAGCGTAGTTTAGTATGCTCACACTCCACGCGGTACTTCTCCATCTCCTGCACCTCGGCGATGCTCTCCCGCAGGTCGGAGGTGAAGCGCCCTCGGTCCTGCTGGCTGGGGGCCGTGAACGCCATCAGCAGCTGCCTCTCGCTGCCCGGGCTGGCACACGTCAGACGGACACCGTGGGGGTAGTCTAGGAGGAGAACCGGTGATGTGGAAACAAATCAAATGCACATCAAAAACAAGTAAACACATACAGTAAGCAGGTATAACCGTAAGTATGCAGACATCAACATTTACAAACAAACAATCCAGATGGCCAAGGTAGGACCACTACATAATAATAACATTAGAATAAATCATAACATTGCAGTGTACCCTGTGAAAACATGGATTCATGGTTGTAATTCAGTGATCTAGCAGGGAGATTCTCTCTTGCAAATCACACAGATATGCTTGAGCACACACACACACACACACACTACCATCAGGCGACCTGGCATACTGCACACTGATGATTCACTCGTTACAATCTGTCATGATGGAGACGAGGGCGAAACATTGATAAAAACATGATATCATTTGTATCTCCAAGACAATAACAACACACAACAGCATGGCAGGCGTACAGTTGAATCCTCTCATAGGTACATAACATCTGCAATACTGCTCATGTTTCGATGAGGTCATCTCTCTGCACGGAGAGTGGTGTTTACAGTGGGAGGGGGAACAACAAGAACACGTTTCACTGTCCTCACTGGGCTGCTGGATGGCTGTAGAACCCTACTGTGAGGCTATAAATAGAGAGAGAGAGAGAGAGAGAGAGAGAGAGAGAGAGAGAGAGAGACAGAGAGAGAGAGACAGAGACAGAGAGAGAGAGAGAAAGAGAGAGAGAGAGGTAGGGAGGAAGGAGGTGGGAAGAGGGGATGGAGAGACAAAAAAGGGAGATGAAGAGAGATAGTGGTACAGGGGGGGAGTGCAGATGGAGGAGAGAGATAGAGGGAGGACAGAAGGGAAGACAGAGAAAGGGATAATGAAGAGGGTAGAACATGAGCAAAGGAGAAAGGATCAGAGTGAAAGAAGGAGGAAGAAATATAGACAGATGGAGGGACAGATGGAGGGACAAACACTTACAGGAGTTCTGGAACATGTGAACTTGCATGTCGACCAGAGGAAAGGACTGTCTGAAACTGTACGTGACTGAGGTCTTCTTCTTCTGGAAGATCTTAGTGACCTGGGAGGAGGGAGGGGAAACACAGAACCTCAGAACAAGGACAGAACACAGACCACATAACCACTCAAAGTTGCATTTACCAGCAGAACATCTTGCATTATAGAATTGTTAGCTTTGGCTTTTGAAACTAAGGCCTTCGGCTGTTCCACAGAAAAAATACCGGCTGATTCAGCAGATGTTTTGATTCCAAACATGTAATTGTGAAAACACACAAAGTTCGAGTAAACACTGATCAACCTGAAAATAGATACTCTTGTATATTCACTAGCATACAAGTAAGTCATAGTAGATCCCACCCCAAAAACGATCATATGGAGATATATATCCGTACGTGGAACGTGGTTATGTTGGTGGTGTTTTTGTATCTAAGCTTTAAAACAAATCCTAGGAAAAGAATAGATCTCAGCTAAACATGTGAAAGAAACTGGCCTGCCGTGTTGTCACTAGCTTCAAAAGTTGAATTGTACACGAGAGAGCATGATGGGTGCTGAGGGGAAGCTGGTCTGTACCATGAGCAGGTCGTTGAAGAGGAACACCTCTCGTTGGTGGACCCCACTCCTCTGGGGTCTGTTAGGGTCGGGAACCTCATACAGCTGACAGCAACACACCAGCCTCCGATGGGGCAGGGACAGCACCTGCAGCAAGCACACACACCGACACACAGACACACACACGCAGTGTCAATGCCCATCCAAGAGTCCTGTTATCTGATGCTGTGCTGTTCCCAGCCGGCCATGTCTATCTGTCTGCTAACTAACCCAGTGATGTCTATCTGTCTGCTAACTAACACAGTGATGTCTATCTGTCTGCCAACTAACACAGTGATGTCTATCTGCCTGCCAACTAACACAGTGATGTCTATCTGTCTGCTAACTAACCCAGTGATGTCTATCTGTCTGCTAACTAACCCAGTGATGTCTCTCAGTCTGCTAACTAACACAGTGTTGCTTGTATAACTGTACCACCGAAGCACCAGGAGAGCAGCAGTCTCACCGGCTTCTTGCCCACCACCACCCTCTCCACAGCCTGGACTTGGGACACGTGGTCATCGTTGGTGCGGAGCTCCCACTTCTGGATCCTCTGGTAGATCCCGATCAGCAGGTCCCTGGGGATGTCCTGGCCGTTGTCCACCCCTGGGGGGGGGGGGGGGGGGGGGGAGGGGGGGGAGGACAGAGGGAGGGAGTGAACGAGCGGCAGCAGTTGTTTCGGTGGCAAAAAGAGTGACGACGTATGAGCGATACGCACAAGCACTGTGAAAGCGTGAGTGGGCTTTACCTGTGCTGATTTAGGAAAGGCCTCCATATGACTAGCACTAGCTCTGTACTTGGAGAGTGAGTGGTAGGTTACGGCTGATGGAAACCCACCTCGGAGGTTCTTGATGAAGTCCTCCAGCTTCATCTTCCTCTCTGGCTTGACGTTGGGGCTGTACATGTCTGTGTTGAGGAGGATGATGGCGAAGGCCAGGATGAAGATAGTGTCTGGGTTCTGGAACTGTCGGATCAGGACCGGGTTACACACACAGTACCGCTGACTGGAAGAAGGTGAGGGAGGGGGGAGGGAAGGATCCAGAAGGAGTGAGACAGAAATGAGACAGAAATCCCTTAATGACATGGATGGACGACTTATCAAGTTGTCAGGCCTCAGTGAATTGAATGAATCCCCAAGTATACCTGAAGGCCTCCACGAGTCTCTCCACCTTCTGGGCCTCTCCCTGGACCTTGATCTGGGCCTGGAACTTCCGGAGGGCATCGTCCAGGTCCATTCCTGAGAAGTCCATCTCATCCAGAACACAGCTGGAGGGAGGGGTGGGGGGGAGGGCAGGGTGCAGAGGGAAGCCAGGATTAGAGGTGGAACTACGTCTAAAACACATGTTTTAACAATAACATTTCATCGGTTATAATACTTTTTACCCAGAACACTGTCACTGTCTTATTGGTCCCCTCTGCCTAATGTTGAGCCAATCCCTGACTTACTCCAGCACATCCTTGTTGAACTGTTTCTGTCGGCAGCCAAGGAACTCTCCGATCATCTGTCTGCTCAGCCCCTTCCTCTCCAGGATGAATCTGGCGATGCCCACAGGCGTGTCTGACACGAAGCCTCTCTCTATCAGGTACTGGATACCCTTCTCTGGCTTCCTTCCAAGGAAACACACACACACACATATACACAGTTAGACATCCACTCGCAGTTGCAGTACACACACATGCACTTGCATTCATGAAGTAATCCCGGTCCCTCCTTACTTGTTGAACAGGTTGAGTCCGATACGATACTGTCGCCTCTGGACCACGTCATCATTGAAGGCGGGCGAGTCCCAGCTGTGACGAGACTCCCTCTGATAGGTCTGCTTTCCCAGAGGGGGGAGGGGCTCCCGCAGACTGTCCCGAGAGGAGGAGCCTGAGGAGTAGTTGATGGTCTCATTGGAGTTGGTGGTGGAGTTGAGACTCTCGTTGTCTCCGTCTGAGATGAGGTGCTGCTCAAGGCCCGGGGCCATCGCACACATGGAGGGCGAGGAGGAGGAGGAGAGGATGGGGGTGAGGGGCTGCTGCTGAGGGGTCTGCGGGGAGGGGGAGTCAGGGTAAGGGTAGTGGTGCATGTGGAGGGGGTGGTGGGGGTGCATGGGGGGGAGGTGGGGGTGAGGCTGATGGTGGGGGTGGGGGATGGGCGGGTGAGGGTGGTGGTGGAGGACGGTGTGGTGGGGGAGGTGCGGGGGGAGGGGTGACGGGTGAGGGCGGACCAACGGCGTGCGGGTCTGACCCTGCGCCATGGCAACCGAGCGTCCATTGGGATTGGCCTTGATGGTCCCTTGAGGTGACCCTCCCGCCCCCATCCCCCCTCCTCCCCCGCATCCTCCTTCTCCCCCTCCTCCCCCCTCGCCCCCGGGCTCCTGCTCGTACAGCAGCTGCCGGCTCAGAGACCCCCGGTCAGACCGGTCACTCATGTCCACGGAGCTGTCGCTGGGCGGCTCGATGGTCAGCACGGGCAGGTGGCCCCCCCCTCGGTGCCGGTGGTCTCGACACTCCGTACAGGGGGTACTGCGGCGGCTGGTGCTGCTGCCCCCTCCCTCCGTCTCCCGGCTGTCCTCCCGCCCCACCCCCAGGCCCCAGTACTCTGTGTCCGTGCTGCTGGGGGGGCGGTCCATGGACATGGGGGAGGTAGGGATCCCGTCGTCCATGTAGAGGGTGCCGTCGCTGTAAGTGGTCGCTGTGCTGTCCTCGTGCGCGCCCCCTCCCCTGCCTCTGCCCCCTCCCAGACCCCGACGGGGGGTGGGGGTGTTGCTGTTGTTTCCCCACACACGCTCCCTGAAGTCTTCCTCCCTCTCCTCCCCGCCTCCCTCCTCTGGATCTCCCTCCTGAGAGTCTTCTCGTCCAGACTGGCAGGTGAGGGAATCGTCCATGGAGTCAGCCAGGGACTTGACCTGCGAACACACACACACACACACACACAGGGTTCCTCCAATAAACACACAAGCACATCCCACACGGTGTGCCTCCACAAATCCTCTCTTTCCCTCCATCTTTTCTTCTTGTTCTATCCCCTCCCTACCCATCTCTCTCCCTTACTCCTTATTCATCCCGGTTCCCCTACGTCCCTTCTAGTTCTCCCCCACAACCCCTCCTCCCTCCCTCTCACCTGTTTCGAGAAGGATTCATCCAGGTGGGAGTATTCCTCCCTGTCTCCCCCATCGGTGGCACCAGGCTGCCCTCCAGTGTGGGAGTACCTGAGAGGGGGGATGTCAAGGCATGACCAACAACCACAATACTACACACACCACTGTCATGATACCTTCTGCACAGTATCTCAATGTGCTTAAAACATCTCAATAACAGCTAGTATCACATTCAACACATCACAGCTACCTAGTCAGACCCTGATCCTGGCCCTGGTCCTGGTCCTGGTCTTGACCCTGGTCTTGACCCTGGTCTTGGTTCTGCCTGTCGTCGAACGAGTACTGCAGCCTCATGTTGTTGAGGATGATGCGGCGCGTCATGCGGCTCTCTGAGGCAGAACTCCGCAGGCGCTGGAAGTTCTTGTTCATGCGGTACTGCCTGAACGCCGTCTGGATGGTCCGCGCCGCGCGCCGACTCAGGAAGTATCCCCCATACTTCCTCTCCAGCATCTCCACCTGGCCAATCAGAGACAGAGAGAGAGAGAGACAGAGAGAGAGAGAGAGAGAGAGAGAGAGAGAGAGAGAGAGAGAGAGAGAGAGAGAGAGAGAGAGAGAGAGAGAGAGAGAGAGAGAGAGAGAGAGAGGAGAGAGAGAGAGAGAGGAGAGAGAGAGAGATGGAGAGCTCATCACCTTCTGCCATTTTATAATGCAGCTGTTCTAATGCACTTGAACTGGGTAGGATCACGTGCCATTACTAATACTATACATGAGTCTGTCATCTTATTGTAGAGGTCTGTGCTGCTACAGTACAGCATGTTCGGATGAGGAACATGTGGTCACGGAGCTGTAAAAATGGACCTTGCATTAGGGATAATGTGTTGAATCCTACCTTCTTATCCTGGAGGTCTGTGGAGAGCTCATAGCTGTCTGAGAGGGCTTTGCAGCGCTTGCTCTCCTCCTCCTCCTGCTTGCGGAGCGCCAGGCTTGCAGGCTGGTGGCGTGTTCGTTGGGGGCCCAGGCCAAGCTGGCTGGGCTAGGAGGGGCTGCCAAGGGGGGGGCCCTGGGCGTAAGAAGGGGGGTCCCTGGTGGCCAGGGGGGATGGCGGGGCAGGTGTAGCGGAGGTCAGTGTGGCCCCCCAGGTAGGAGGCGGGGCAATAGGAGGAGGAGTCTGAGAAACTGAACGTCTCTGGACATGGGGGCTCTTCTTCCACACTGGAGGGGGGGGGGGGGTGTGGTAGAGAGAGAGAGACAACGACAGGGAGAGAGAGAGAGAGAGAGAGAGAGAGAGAGAGGAGAGAGAGAGGAGAGAGAGAGAGAGAGAGAGGAGAGAGAGAGAGAGAGAGGAGAGAGAGAGAGAGAGGAGAGAGAGAGAGAGAGAGGGGAAAGAAGAACACAGTTGATCTAAAATGACTCAGGGCAGAATGACACCTTGAGAAAGAGGACGTGGAAGACCAGAACATCTCCACACAGGAGCCAAGTGGAGGCTAAGCCACCCTACTTTAGAGTCTTCACCCAACATCCATCCTGCTAACGTGCAAACATCCATGACCTCATTATCTTGAACATGAGAGTCCCACTGTCTTCTGTACAATCTACAGCGATAGCTACAGCCTGGTCATATTACACTGCTCTTAACACAAACACACAGTCATGCAGAGAATGCACGCACACATACGTACATACAGAACACACTCTGTACAGACAAATACACATTTTGCTGCCAGGCTGTTAGACTGGCACAGAAGGCAGGGTACTGCGGGTGGCCAGTGACAGCTTCTCAGCAGCTCGTCACATGACCATGAGTCATCAGTGTGAACAGCAGCAGCTGAGGTGGAGAGAGTGAGAGAGAGAGGAGAGAGAGAGGAGAGAGAGAGGGGAGAGAGAGGGGAGAGAGAGGAGAGAGAGAAGGGAAAGAGAGGGGAGAGAGAAAAGAGAGGAGAGAGTGGGCACAGCGAGAGAGAGAATAGAGAGAGGGCAGAGAAAAATAGGTTGGGAGAGAGAGAGAGAGAGAGAGAGAGAGAGAGAGAGAGAGAGAGAGAGAGAGAGAGAGAGGAGAGAGAGAGAGAGACAGAGAGAGAGAGAGACAGAGACAGAGATTAAACAGGGGAGTAACCTACTAATGCCTAGTGGAGGTTGGGAACCAAGATCTCTACTCCTTTCTGAGGGTTCAGAGGTCACATCTGGAGTATCCATCTGTGCTGCTGAGATACCATTACAGATACCAAAAGAACAGCAGGGAATTCACTCCAAGTGACCCATCAGTAAGACTTCAAAGAAATGAACGTTACACCGACTGACTGAAATCTAACTGACTTGGCATAGAGTATGTCTTCTTGGTGTAATGCTGTACAGTAGCAGAGGTGGTTCATCATTTCTAATCAGATAACTTTGATACTATGAGAAACCCAAGTGCACAAGGGGGTTCTTTCTCTACGTCTGACGCTTAGCACTAAAGATAGATGCTGCACTCCTGCACTGCAGGAATTCAAACCAAAGTTAACTTCAAATGCACAAACACACACACACACACACATACTGTACACACATTCATGCACAAACACACACTCCTCCAAAGAAGCCAAAGAAGTATCTGCACTAATAAATTGTGTAGGCGCTGCAGTAAATCTCAGGATGGTACTCTCACTAATTATACAATCTGGCAACTCTCCAGTCATATCCCACTTCTCCCTACCTCTCTCTCACACCTCGCTCTCCTTCTACCCATCTTTCTCACTCATCTCCCTTTCTCTCCCACAACTGTCAACTTCCCCACTCTCCCCTACCTCTCTTTATCTTACATCTCTCCCTCTCTTCACCATTCTCCCACCTGAGTTGCAGTCAGTTTAACTTGTTGTGTAACCAGAGCCGGTGGAATCATGACAGTCCTGCTCAGGTGGTGAGCCTGGAAACAAGAACTAAAACACACCCTGTGCTACGAACTGGCTCAATTCTAACAGTGCCAGGTAGTTCAAATCAAACAATGCCATAGCCAAGTTCACTTGTCTGACAGACAGGTGTCTCTGTTGCACAAGGTAGTCTATATCAAACACACTGTCTAGGCAGAGACAGACACGCTGTCTAGTTCTACAGCAGAGACAGACACACTCACTGTTTAGGTCTACAGGAGAGACAGACAGACAGACAGGCAGGCAGGTCAGATTGTCTAAGTCTACAGGAGAAAGACAGACACACTGTCTAGGTTTACAGGAGAGACAGACACACTGTCTAGGTTTACAGGACAGACAGACTGTCTAGGTCTACAGGACAGAGAGACAGACTGTCTGGGTCTACAAGACAGACAGACAGACAGACAGACAGACAGACTGTCTAGGTCTAGAGGACAGACAGCACACTCACATGTAGGCCCGGGCCCTCCGAGGCAGCTTGTTCTTCCTATGGAACCACATGGTTCACAAGGAGCCAGTGACAAGGAGAGAGAGGAGCCATTCACTCACACACTGGAGATTTCACACACATACACACCCACAAAAGCACAATTAATGAAGCATTCACACGATAACTATTTACTGCAACACTCTGGTTGTTCTCTCTATTCTTTCTCATTATCGTAAACACAGACCTGAACTCGAACCTTACACACACTACATCTATACAGCATATAAGCATACACACACAAACAGGTCACTCAGACACAGTTGGATAGCGGAGCTAATCTATTCTCACCATGTGGTCTGTAACCAGCAACACTCTGGTGGCAACCACTGTTTTAGCCGCAGGCAAAAAACTAGTGAAAGATCTATCACTACAATTGGCCGGTGTACTGAAACGCTAGCTAAACACAGTCGCTATAACAACATGGTGCTGTCCTCACTAAACTAGGAAACACAGCTGAGTGGACCTGATTTAGCTTGACATGCAGAGATAAACAAACGTATGAAAGAACAAAAAAAAAAAACCTGAGCTGCCCTCTTCTCTTTCCTGTATTCTGGTTTCCTTAATGACAACAAGGCACCTTCAATCTACATCTCGCCTCTCCCTCCGCCCATCACAGAAGCAGTTAGGACTGTTGTCATAATCCCAAAGAAAGACACCTAATCTATCCCAAATCCAAACAGCAGGAGAAAAACGGTAATCCAGGGAGCAGGTGTCTTTCAACCGGCATGTCTACCAGTAAATCACAAATCCAAATAACCAATCATTGTGCCAGTCTACAGTAAGTCTTTGTTTTTGAGGGGGAAGTTAGTACTCGCCCTGCACTGGTTGCTATGGAAGAGACACACCCACGAGGGGAGTGAGAGCCAATCATTACAAAGCACTCAGGTTTGCTCAGGGAGGTGAAAGTTCCAAACTGCTGCAGATAGAAGCATGTGCAAGCGTGCGTGCATGCCTGTGTGTGCCTGTGTGTGCCTGTGTGTGCCTGTGTGTGCCTGTGTGTGCCTGTGTGTTTCTGTGTGTGCCTGTGTGTGTGTGACAGCAGACTGCCACAATGCCACAGGGAGTGATGATGTCATGAGAGAGAAGTCAGGTGCTAAGCTCCAGTAAACACAACGCAGGACAGTGTACTGTAGCCTATCACTGAACTGTGCAAAACACCACCAAAATATGCAACCAGATGGCAACTCTGACCCCACAGTTTGGCAAGCCTTTTTATGGTTCAAATGCTATATGCACCTGTGAGATACATGTGCGTGTGCGTGTGTGTGTGTGTGCGTGTGTGTGCACACAGAGTTATTGGGAATGGAGATGGTTACCGCCAAAGCTTACAACATGAACGGTGAATGGAGCAACAACAATTAGAACAGGGATCCACAAGCAGGGGTCAGAGGTCATATCCATCCAGAACGGCATGACAGCCCTCTGACGGGGTCATCAATAGCGGCTTGTCATGTCATTAATCCTTCAGGCTTATTCATGGAGTGGGAGGTTTAATGAACACTCGGGCTCTGGCCTATTCTGTAAACCCAGTCTGGCAGGCAGGGTGTGTGCGTGTGGAGGGAGGTGTCTATACACTGTGTGTGCCAGTCTGTTGGATAAGAAAGCTAAACAAAAGGCCGGCCTCCATGGTCTGACCTTCACTTGACACACATCTCACGTGTGTAAGGAACACCAGCTCATGAACTACAAATCCCAGGTGCTCACAGCCAGGACTACAATACAAAAGGCCAGACACAAAAGGAGAAAGGCAATGTAGTAAAAATAGTATGCACAGTCATTGATTCTGTGGTGGTCATTTGATTCTCTCCTGTGACTGCTCAGTGTAAATCAATTACCAATTGCAGCAGAACCGACATCTCACAGCCACAACATACACAATCACGTGCACACAATTACCGGTACACAACACACACACACACACCTACATACTGCTGACAATCATAACTTCAGCAAAGGGAACTCTGACTAAACAGAGCTACAGTATAGTACAGCTGTAGGGTTGCTCCCTCATGTTAAACGCTCCTCCCCACAGGCAGGGTAGCTTACACACTGCTGACTAACACACACACACAACACACTCACACACACATACACACACACACACACATAGGCATACATTTGTACAAGAACTTACTGTAATCACACATACCACACATACACACTGCACACACAATAAAGCAAACAACCACAAACACACTCACACACAGCATGGACTCACAAAGTATTATCCCCATACTGTACATCTACAGAAGACCACAGCCTGGCCTGAAATCAAACAACCATGGAGACGTGTGCTAGAGAGAAGGGGACTTTGAAGACCTACTTCTGAGATGAGAGGGGGGATATGTGTGTGTGTGTGTGTGTGTGTGGGGGGGGGGGGGGGGGGGGTAGAGACAGAGCCCAGAGCCCCTCCACCAAATGGAGAGCAGTCCTCAGGCGGTGGGTTGGCACATGCTATGTATGGCTGAGGGTCTAGTGGGAGGACACACACACGTCTTTCATGTGCTCTTTTGCTTTCTTCTCAATCCTTTTCGTTTCTCTTTCTATGTCCTCTGTCCTGTTTTCTCCTGCGTCCTTCTCTCCCTCTTCTCTCCTATCTGTCTGAGCACAGATTTGGCCCAGTCTCTGGGCTGTGACACAGGCGCTGTTGATATCATTTGGCCTCTGCATCCAGCTCATCATCTCTCGTTTCTCACCTCGTCATTGGCTGCCATTGGAGCAACCCAGGAGTAACCAGCTGAGACAGCACCCTGATTGGCTGAATCAGACATTTTAGCTATCCAGACAGCATCCTGATTGGCTGAATTAGATGCTTTGGCAGTTCCATTTAGGATCATGATTGGCTGATTAGATGCTGTCTGGCAAGGAGGCCGTATGTTTGGCCACCTGTGTCATGTTGAGACACAACTAGAGGTGAGCACATTCTCAAACTGTTTCAATCAAATATGAAATCTGATGTGTTTCTGTTATGACATAATCTGCCATGTTGTGTCTGTGGTCACTCAGAGACAGAGGGATGAGGCTGTGTCTGTCGTCACCCAGAGACAGAGGGATGAGGCTGTGTCTGCAGTCACCCAGAGACAGAGGGATGAGGCTGTGTCTGTCGTCACCCAGAGACAGAGGGATGAGGCTGTGTCTGTCGTCACCCAGAGACAGAGGGATGAGACTGTGTCTGTAGTCACCCAGAGACAGAGGGATGAGGCTGTGTCTGTCGTCACCCAGAGACAGAGGGATGAGGCTGTGTCTGTAGTCACCCAGAGACAGAGGGATGAGGCTGTGTCTGTCGTCACCCAGAGACAGAGGGATGAGGCTGTGTCTGTAGTCACCCAGAGACAGAGGGATGAGGCTGTGTCTGTAGTCACCCAGAGACAGAGGGATGAGGCTGTGTCTGTCGTCACCCAGAGACAGAGGGATGATGCTGTGTCTGTCGTCACCCAGAGACAGAGGGATGAGGCTGTGTCTGGCGTCACCCAGAGACAGAGGGATGAGGCTGTGTCTGTCGTCACCCAGAGACAGAGGGATGAGGCTGTGTCTGTCGTCACCTAGAGACAGAGGGATGAGGCTGTGTCTGTAGTCACCCAGAGACAGACGGATGAGGCAAAGGAGGTCAGAGGTTTTTCAGGCCTGGTGAACATTGCCCACTTATCTAATGACATGAGGCGTGCTAACATTCTCCTAAGCCCACTTACAGCACTGCAGCTTTCCTCTCCCTGCTGTAGACCATCTCCCTACTCCCCTGGATGAATTATCCACTTACAGTACTAGGCACTTTATTATCACAGGGTAGTGAAAAAGAAAAACAATTTGTGACCTATTTGTGTAAAAACAAACTCTGGTTACTCACCAAAGTGCCCCTGGGTAGTATTTCTTGTCAACAATAGCACCATGTTTTTCAGTCTATGCAGTGAGAGGCCACTGAAGGGTCAGACTGTAGCTGTCGTTGTGAGAACACAGCAGAAGGAGGCCAAACGATAAAGTAGGATTGATAATGTTCCAGTCACCTCAAGATCTAAGTTATAAAGTCTTGAATATCATCACAGTCCATTGAAAAGCTGGCCTTTGTTCTTGGTTTCTGCCCCTCAACACATTTAGTCAATCCCCTGCAGAGAGGAGTGCTACCATCTTGTGTCAGATGCCCGTGGGCCAAAAGCAAAGTTGGACAATCATTCTTAACCACAGCGTTCTTCTAAGCATGGGACCCAACAGCAGGCCTCCACTCACAGACCTCAAGCCTCTACCAAGCATCTTCCATCCATCATCACCACAGAGTTGTTTCAAACTGCCTCTGCTACACATACAATTGTCAGGGTAGGCTTCCTCTACACACAACAAAAAACGGTACTGCCAGTAAGTCAGTCAGCTCCTGTATGTCAGCCGGTCCCTGGGCCTGTCCCCCCATACAGAGAGGCACGCGCTGACAGGGAGACAGACAGAACAGTCACAACAATGGACCTGTGATGTAGCTCATCTACACTGGGGTGACAATGACGATGCTTTTATAAAAGTCACAGCTGTAAATTTAGAATTTGAACCAAAACGGAGCACAATTAAGTCAGAGGTGTCGCGGTGTACGATCTGTTGGTGATAATGAGCAGGCTCTGACTAGAAGTGAAGAGTCAAGCCAGGGCATCTTATTTTAAGGGTCTCTAATAGATTCCCCGATAATATTCAATTAACTGTGATAAAAAATTCAACAACCACAGCCTAGCTCTAGCCAGTTGATCAATAAAGTCGCAGTTGGATTTCCAGTATATTTGCTGGCTGTAGACTATCTGCTGTGTGCATCCTCTGTACAGGGTAACAGACCTCAGAATCGTCCTCAGCTGGGCTAGTCAACAGGGCTGAGTATAGGTGCCACACAGAGCCAAGAGGGAAAAAGGCAAAGAGGAGCTTTGAAGGATGAGAAGAGCTGAGCAGTGAGATGGGGGAGAGGCCAGGACAGGGGAGAGGCCATAGGGATGAGCGGAGACGGATATCAAGGAGAGGTGAAAAGAAAAAAAGCGACGAGAAATGAGGTGGAGCAGAGAGAGAGCGAGCGAGAGGGGAGAGCGCTACTGTGGACAGAGAAGCGTAGGAGCTGCAGCAGAGGTGAACGAGAGGAGAGAGGGATGGGAGCAGAGTCGAGGAGAGAGTGCAGGTAAGGCCTGCCAAGGGTGGAAGTAGAAGCGGAAGCAGACAGCAGGGATTCCTTCAGCTGTTTCTGTTTGCGTGTCGACATCAAGTTTGAACACACGCACACCATGCAAATGCTCGGTACCGTTTCAATATTCAAGTTTGATTGCGCATAAATATGCAACACGTTTGCAGGACGCTGTGTGGAGTTTGACAGCCTGCAGTGCTGTGGAGGATGGGGGCCGTACAGGATTGCAGTCTGTACTGTACTCCCTCTCCCTCCTTTCTCAATGGGCTCATACAGACCAGACAGATAAGACATGGCCACACAGTCACTCTCTCTCACTTGCTCCCTCTCTCACTGGCAATTCTCTCATGTCCACGGGAGGGAGGCAAGTTGGGAGGGAAGGAGGAGAGAGACAGGTCGCAAAGAGATATGGAGGCGGAAATAGAGGCGAGCAAGCAGGGTAGCAGGCAAAAATGCTGAGAAATTAGCAGATATTCAGACACTAACACATCTGTCTAGAGTGATGCAGAGAGAGAGAGAGAGAGAGAGAGAGAGAGAGAGAGAGAGAGAGAGGAGAGAGAGAGAGAGAGAGAGAGAGAGAGAGAGAGAAGAGAGAGAGAGAGAGAGAGAGAGAGAGAGAGAGAGAGAGAGAGAGCACAGTGCGATGAGCTCCGTGTGCAAGACATTTATTAAACCAAAGACAACATTCAACAGCTATGTACTGCTGGACATTCCAGGATCCACATGACCTGATAGGTGAATTGCATTTAGCCTTGGTCTATCTACTCAGAGCTGGAGCTAAGGCACAGGCTCACTGACAACTGGCCTTCAATACCCACTAATAAACAACTTATCCTTGCATTCAGACTGAAATGACTCAAGTTCAACATGTGTTTAGAGATCCCCGCTGTCTATTACTAATGATCATACATGCCGTTGAGATGGAGAGGGTCGGAGAGAGAGAGTGCAGGCAACACACTTAATGCATCTGACTGTAGCACAGTAGCATACTCGACTGTACCTAACACTTCTCGTTCGAGGGTTATCAAAGACAGTTCAATAACAGCACTGTTGACTATTGCCGAAAAACACGACAGAAAATTGATCGAGCTGGATATGAGTAGCCTAAAGACTAATTCGATTTCGTGACTAGAGAAATGTTTTACATTATTAGCCTCCACACACAAGTGTTGGGATTTCAATGATATTTGCGTGTAATGGAATGTTCTGAAGGAATATACTGTCAACAACCATTGTATTTGCCGCATAATTTCTGAATGTATTCTCAAGCTTATGTCTTACCAGTATACGAGCTTGTTGTGAAGAATTGCAGGCGTCTTGTCCGAAGCACAATTTATGCACCACATTGTTGCTGGCCCACGTACGGGTGCGTAACCGTTATCCCTTTTCCTCATTAATTTGGCTGGAGCTTTGACAGCCTCTCCGAAAGAAGCGCGTGCCGAGGGTTTGTCGTCACGCGCATGATTTGTTATTTCAGGTAAAGCTACATCATCATTAACTAACTGATGGGCTGGGAAACGTCGAGCGTCACATGCGGTTCAACCCCTTAATCTTCCCCATCCCCACATTTCTCTGTTTTCCGTTCGCTTGAACCTCCAACGCGGCAGTTTTTTTTTCCCCAGCTGCGATAGCCAACAGCGTGACACAGCAGTCACGGCAACAGCACAACTGGAAGCCTGAATTGGTTAAGCATTTCGACCTTCGTGATTTCAGTAACTTAAAGTAAAACCGTAGACTAGGCTACAGAAAGCTCCCATCTCCTTATAGTCCAATGCCAACAGAACAGGGACAGCGTCCCTGTGCGCTTCTCATGAAAGTAGAAATCCTAACAAGTGTAAAACGGAGTCTTTTTCGCTTCTGAAGTTAGATTGAATCGAAATGCGTTCGAAGTGAGACTAAAATCAATTGCTTCGGTCTTTATTTCCGAGACAGTTTGGGAGACCACTGGAGCATGAAATGCCTTCTCTCCTCGCTGGTTTCAGTGACAAAACCACAGGAAGATAGTAGCCTAGTCCACCCATCCCCTCTGTGTTTCCCTCTCCTTGACTCTGGCCAACACACACCCACTCATAGCCCTGTGTATATGTGTATGTGTGTGTGAATAAGAGACAAAACCAGAGCAAGTTCCTCTCTACCCTCTCTACCCCCCCCCCTCTCACACACACACACACACACTAACTAGTGCCTCAGAGACAACATTCTATAATTCATCACCACTTCTAATAAGTAGCCCTCTGTCTCACTCCATCCCTCCTCCCACTATCTGTCATCTGTCCTGTCTTTTCTGCCATCCTCATGCTAAACCTCTCCCACCACCACCCCTCTCTCATTCCCCTTGTCTCTCAGTTTCCCTCTCTCTCTCTCTCTGAACAGCCCACCTGTACTATCAACCTGTGCCTTCTCCTTCCTCTGCAAACAGATCATTTCAAGCTGTAAACAGTGGGTTAATACATTTTGAAAGACAACAACTGAACATTGTGTTGTATAGTATAAAGTACACATATTTCTTTCTGGAGTACACTCGACAGATTTATGTTTGTTGATAATAGTGCCAAATGTTAATGAGGCACGTCCCAAAAAAAACAAAAAATAATCTACATTGCTTTGTTCAAATCAACTGTTGGATTACACCGACTATAATTAGATCCCGTTCTGATCTCCTCAGCACAGCCTCTCTCTCCCAAACAGTGAGCCACTGGGGCATGGCACCAGAGTAACCTTAACTGAGGCAAGACTGCTGACCTGTGGTATCAACACTCCCCCCAATAGTAAAATAGGGGGGGGGGGGCTGAGTTGTGACTGATAAATTATGAAGTGAATCTTTTCTTTCTCTTCCTCTTATTTATTCCATCATTCCAAAACATCCATTATTTACTCATTCACTACTTCTCTACACCTCCTTCCCATTCTCCTCCATCATATCCATCACGATGCACTACTCTTCCGTGGTTCCCCCTCTTTCACCTAAGCTTTCTGTCCTTCTTGTCCTGCTGTTTTCTTTTCCACACTCTTTTTGTTATTTTTTTTACCCTCCTCTTTCTCCACTGTGTTTAAAATAATCAAATTTGGCTGAGGGAACAGAGAACGAAGAGAGAGAGAGAATGAGAGAGAGAGAGAGAGAGAGAGAGAGAAAGAGAGAAAGAGAGGGAGAGAGAGGGAGAGAGAGGGAGAGAGAGGGACAACAGAGAGAGAAAGAAAGGGGGAGAGAGGCAGTGGGAGGAGAAGGTTGCCTAGAGACGGTTGCTGTGAAACCAAAAAGGGGAGGGGTGCTGGAAGCTGAAGTCAGGAGCGGCGTTGCCGTGGCGACCGGGGTTTCACACTGTCTTGCTGGATTTAGCGCAAGATGGGAGGGCCTGGATCAAACATATGGAGCCTAGCACACATACAAACACAATACCACACACACACACACGCCCGCACATATATGCACAGTCACATTTACTACCACAGACACACTGTACAGAGACTGAAAACTGTAGTCCTACTGTAGTGCCTGGAGGATAACCCACACAGATACACACACCCACAAGCTACTGTATGCTCTTACAGCAGTACATGCACACCACATAAGGATACTGCAGGTTAACAGCGCCATTCGCCTTCATCAGATGTTTTCAATCTCGTCACTACAACCACTCCACATTTACCATGAATAGAAAACCTCTTAGTTAATAACGAAAAAGAACAATGTTCTTATAACATTTGCTTAAAACGAAGGAAGGAAGGCATGTTGTTGTTGTTGTTTACCATGTCTTGTTGATCCTGTTTGCAGTGTCCCTGTGCTGCAGCTGCTGCTGTGCTGCAGTAGTGCTGGGTCAGACAGCAGCATGTGAACCCAGGACACACCACCAGAACAGCACCATCTGCTGCCAAACCACTCAGTCATTTCCGTTTCTGTAGTGTGCAGTGCCAGCAGCCGTGGGGTAAGCAAGGTGACCCTAATCCTGACCCGACACAACTTTCTGCCTCGTTCAGCAATTCACCCTAGTGAAGATACTGCAAGTACCTTATATAGATGCATCTGGTAATCAGGGTGTTCTGGGGTTTTCTGCAGGATTGTCGTTTATCCCCAGACAGGGCAGTTGAATTTCTCCAGTTGATTCTCCTCTCTAATGAAGGTAATATGTGGTTATTGAGCTGTTTTACTGTAATTGTGTTCATTAATGTATGTGTAGTCTGTGTTCATCTCAATAGACAGTTCATACTAGGATACGCTGCAAAAACGGTGGTACTCCTTTCTTCTCCCTCCCCCCCGCTTTCTTTCTCTCCTCTCCTCTTTCCTCTCCTCTCTCCTCTCCTACTCTTACTGCCTGGCTGAGGACAAGAGAGAAGAAAGCAGGGGTTGGTAGGAGGAGAGGAGGAGGTGGAGACGGTAAGAGAGGGTGAGGGAGCCGCTAAACTGCTGTGTGCCTCATAGGCTGAAGATCAGATCAAACCTCCTAGCAGCATTATTGAATTGCTAGCCTTTTGCTGGCGTAGTTGACTAAAACAATGTTTAGGAGTGGAGGTCAACTGTGTGCGTCAGCCAGAAGACTAAAGATGGATCCCGGGAAAGGGCAAGTTTGGGAGGCACTGCAAAGACACCTGTGACACACATGTACACGTGTTGTTCGCTCTTCTGGAGACCCATTCTTATTTTGTATACAGTATAAATCTACCGAAGTTGACAGGCCCTACCTCCTGTCTGGAATGACAGGCGTCCCACCTGTCTGAACTGGAGCAGGGTTCAAACCCGGGTCACATGCTCACCAAGTCAAATCGAACACTATTCCAGATGCAAAAGGTATCTTACTTTTAAATGGCATCACCCAGGGCACCCCATCACCACCGACCTTTTGACCTTTGATTAACCCCTGACGTCTCTCTCTCTGCTGTAGCTAAAGCTTGTCAATGGTCTTAACCTAGTCCTGCCCTCCAGCTGCATATAATCTACATACCTTAATTATATTACTTCTAGTAAGTTTGTCATTATGTTTCTACATCATTTCATATTACCTTTACAGTGTGACGGTTTATCATACCTGCTATGGTTGACTTATGACTGGATTGCTTTTGTGGAGGCATACACAACACCACCATTTTTTTTTGAGGAGGAACACATACATACTGTACAAGCAAACACGAAGGAAAACAGATACAACTATCCGCAAATGCATGTATGTATGCATTCATTCTCTCTCACCCACACATACAACCAACCCCTCCTTTTAAGAATATATTTGTGCATCCAGCTGTTTATCCCCCTTATTAACAATTTAAATCCTAGCCTCTCTCTCTGCTGACCTCCTCTTGTCGTCGTCGTCCCCCCCCGCTCCCTCCCTCCACCTTCACTTTACATGAGATATGAGTGCCTGTCAGTCTACATGCCTCTAATGCTCTCCTCTGTCACATATGCATCCCCCCCGCCCCCTGTTTGCTCTCTTTTCCACATCTCTACACGTGTTTCTCCGTCCGTCTCTTGTTACTCCTTTTCATTTCTTCTTCTTCTATGAGGGATAGCCCTCACAAAACCCCAATCTACCAGCCTCTCACCTCCCTCTCTCGTTCCTGCCCCATCCCACCGTGTCTCTCCCAGCTCTCACCGTACGTCAACGCTCTATAATTGCTTTTCCTGTTCCTCCGCTTAAACCTTGAAGATTTAGAAAAAGAAAAAAGAAACTCGCCGACGCCCCCACACAGACCTTTTCTTTCTCTTTTTTTTCATTAATATCCTCTTCTCTTTCTATCCCTCTCCTCGGCTCTCTCTCTGTTCCTCCCTGGCAGTCCTGTACAAAATGTCATTAGTGAACTCCTGAAGACATGTATTTCTTTTGTTCTTCTACTGTTTCTAATGTATTGGGGGGGAAAAAGGGTGCACCTATTGTTTCTACTGTGTTTCTGGTGTATAAGGGGCAGCGTTCAGTTGAACATTAGACACCGTATGTAGTTTCTACCCCGTTTCTACTGTGTCTCCACTGTTTCTATGGGCCAGAGCGTGGCTGTGCCCGGCATCCCAGCATGGTAAATAATTCAGGGTGGGTTCACTTGAGCGTCTCACACTCCACTTCATGCAGGCCCCAGAGGAGCACAAGCCCACGTTTATTTTAAGCTGCATCTACATAGAGCCAGGCTCACAAATCCACACACACACACACAAAGGCAGCTTTCGCAAGCGTGGCAAGCGTCCAGAAGAAAAGCGAAATCAAGGGGGGGAGGAGGGGGGGAGACGATCCTTTTGGGTGACTAGTGAAAATATTGTGGGAAGGAAGGATGGGGTAGAAGAGGTGAAACAGGGGATGGAAGAGAAAGAGAGAGCAGACACAGCCTTTCATCCGTTATCTGTCCCAAACCAGGCTGCAGCTATCCCGCCACTGACTCCTGCTACTGGCCCACAGTACACACACTAGCCTGGTTGAATCTGCCAAGACTCTCACACACACACACACTCACACACACACACAAATGACACACTCACACACTCTCTCTCTCTCATGCACAAATGCACACCCTCCTAGTTCAGTCTGGGAAAATCCCAAACCCCCTGCAAAAAAATCACTCAGGCACTTTGTCTCTCGTACATACAAACACACATGTTCTCTCCTGTGCACACACACACATAGTCCCTCATGCACACACACACAGATGCAGGTGGATCCCTCTCAGGGGAGAATAGCTGAGCTAGGTGATAATCATATGTTAGCGCTAGCCCTAAAAACGTCTCACACCGGCACACACATGCACGCTCACACCTATCTAGTTTACAGTAGAAGGAATGTGCCATCTCTGAGCCCTCTCATGGATCTCTCCCAAAGAAGAGATATACGGAGAATCTTACCGTGGTGAAGACAAGTAGTCCCATTCAAACTGGCAATGGCTCCACAAAACACCCTCCTCTCTCCTCTACCTCTCTCTAAGACGCACTCTCTGTCTCTGTCACACTCACTCTCTACCTCCCTCTTCCCCCCTCCCTTCCTCCTTTTCCCCCCACTTCACCCTCTCTCTCTCCCTCTCTCTCTCTGAGCGAATTCTCTGTTGAGCTGCATGACTGCATTCTTGACAGCCTTTCTCCACGTGCGCGTGTGTGTGCTTTTTCACCCAGTGCACGCCACACACACGCATGCATTTGCTGACTAGATAACAGCCGCACGCATCGCAGCTCTTTTGAAACGCAGGTGCTCCAGATGCATGCATGCTCACATACACACACACACACACACACACACACACACACACACACACAACCACACAGTCATTAATTCAAAAACACTCAAACAGATGCCTTGAGCCACATTCAGAAAAATGTTAAAGGCACAGTCAAGCAATATCGACAGAGATTGCCAAACTGAATTCTAGCCATTTGTCTTGAAGATCCCATCTTTCTTAAATACCCCACATTCTCTCTCACTACCTCTGTCTCTCTGGATTTCTTCTTGATCTCTTTTTCTTTGCAGGATTCTGGTGTTATTAACAAACAGCACCTAGGGGGAGAGGTTAGGAGTTGTGATTGCCTACCTGAGATACCAGCTCCCAGTGGAGCGGAAGCAGAACAGAGGCCAGTAGTCTGGACAGAGACATGGCACCAGGTACATCCCTCTTCCTGTCTCACAAGCCCCCTCTCCTGCCCTCGCTCCTGCCAGTCCCTCCCTGCTGCCCCAGACCCCATCCAAATGCACCCCTGGTCTGGATGAGCATGCCTGCCTGCTTACCTGTCTGGAGTATGTAGAAATAGATCTGTCTCTCTGCCTGCCTGCCTGCCTGCCTGTCTCTCTCTCTGTCAGAGTGCCTGTCTCTCTGCCTGCCACACCTTCCTGGCTCCCTACCTCTCAGTCAGTGGCCTTTTCTGGGAATTGTCTTGGTATATATCTGTCCAAGCTGTCATAAGCTCTCTGTCTCTCACACACACGTACACAATCTGTCTCTCTCTGTCTACCAAATCACAGAGTTAAAATCCCTGGGCTAGGCTACCCGGTTGCCGGCTGGGCTGGGTGATCTTAGAGTAAAGGATGCAGTAGCCATATTGACAGACAGAATGACAGACTGGCAGGATGAAAGAAAGGAGGGGATTTGAATCTACACTCTCAATGCCACAATTAAAATTTATGAGGTAAACAGCTTCAAACCGAACGTTACCTCATAATGTGTAACAACTGTGTCGTCTATCTGACTCCAGCAGGCTACCGTGCCTGGCTGCAAAAATGAGCACTATCTAACACTTTGATCACTCTGATACTCTAATGCTGTAAGAGTAAGCGCAATTAAAAAGAGCCATAAATCACTCCCAGATTCTACAGCTCTAGCCTTTTCCAAACAGCAACAGAAACAAACTAACTAGTTCAAGAACAGTCAATAAACTCAGCTAGCTTCAGGGTTACATCTGCATAGACAGCTATCTGCTCTCAGTTATAAACAGCTAATTGTTTAGCCAGATTATCTAGCTGGAAAAGATTTCACCCTCTCTCTGTCCGTCAGTTTTGTTTGCCCGTTTGTCAGTCTGTCTTTCGCGTACAGCTGGGTAACTTGCTCCAAAACTCAACAATAATCCTCTCTGTTTCTTCATTTTTCTCGTCTTTCAATACCTCCATACCTCTACAGAGCTGTTGCTTCCTTCATTCCACCCTCCCTTCCCCTTCTCCTCTCCTTCCTTCCACTACCTCCCTCTTCTCTTGCTCTCATTGGCTAAGATTTTAATCAAATTATCTCTTCCCCTTGACCTTGGCTTATTCAGCAGCTTGGGTTTGTGCACGTGTCACATGCACAAACACTCAGCCATGCTGACACCACCTGACAAAACAAACCCAATGTGCACAAGCGTTCACACACACACACAAACACACACACACAAGCGCACACATTTAACACAAGACCAAGTAGAAGAGTCTCTAATAAGACATGTATTTGTGTACTGTTCCATGCAGTCATGACAAAGATATATTGTTTGATTAGAATCATCAAGTTTTAATCTTCATCATCACATCATCATCATCCACATACCCACCGTCATTGCCGTCACCATGTTTATTATCTTTGTCATTATTATCATTATCATCATATTGTTAATTATAACCATCATTATAATTATTATCATCAGTTTTTTCACCTTCAGTTACATTCTCAGTGTTTCAGTTGGTTATATTCTTGTATAGTATCTTATTTTCAATAATATATGTAAAATCCATTGTCAATCGTTTTTACATAAGAATAAAGTCATCAGATTGAAGAGAGAAGACAAAGTATTTACACCATGATGGACAGACTGAAGAAAATGTACAAGAGAGAGAGTGAGAGAAAGAGAGTGAGAGAGAGAGTTAGAAAGAGAGAGTTAGAAAGAGACTGGATGTTCTGAATGTAGTAATGAGTCGCCAGGACATTATGAAGTATCTCAACACCTTGGCACCTTAGATGATCTGTACCTTGTAATATTACCATGTTAATCTCAGATTATCTATATCTGTTTCCTAATCTCACATGTTGGATGTGGCAGTAGGATCTAGTCTGGAGGTTTCCAACAGAAACACCGGGAGAAGAGAGGAAAGCAGAGGACAGCAGAGCAGAGGAGATGGGAGGAGAGGAGGGGAGGAGGAAGGGAGGAGGAGAGGAGGGGAGGAGGAAGGGAGGAGGAGAGGAGGGGAGGAGAAGGGGAGGACGAGAGGAGGTGGCCTGAGTTAGTGGAGCAGAACGGATCAGGCCGACGGCTGTCTGCTGCTCCTATCTCTCTCTCTCTCCCTTTATCTTTCTCTCTTTCTCTCTCTCTCTCTCTCTCTCTCTCTCTCTCTCTCTCTCTCTCTCTCACACACACACACTAACACACAGTAACACACACACACCAGCAGAGGCAGCCTGTCAAAAGAGTGTTCAGCCCTGCTTGAATAAACACACAAAGACAAACTTGTATACACACAATCTACTACTGACAGTCATGCTTGATCCTGTATACCAACCCCTTGACCCTCTCCACCTCCTTTGAGAGAGACAGACAGAAAGGACCTTGGTTCCTGACCCAGGATCACCTCCTCCCTTCCTCCAGACAGACAGACAGACAGATCTAGGGTGTGGTCCGTACAGTGATGTACATCCAGACAGGTTGATCAGACAGGAGATTCACATGAACTTCATGGACTTTAAAAATGCACTTTCAATACATACAAACATTTGCTACACCATACTTTGTCCTTTAAGGGTACTGTTTAAAGTGCCATACAATCATTACATTCTGTTACAGTCGAGGCAACATCTTTGTTGTCGCCAATGCCATGACATCCAACATGTGAGGATAGAAACAGTCAAATCTTACCATGATGGGACTACAGAATGGTAGGTGAGGTATTCCAGAAGAAATACACTAAGAGTTCATCAAACGATTCTGGAAACATGCAGCAGATAAGAGTGGAGATCTTATTGTTATTGTTGTTTACATTTACATTTGTAAAATAAATAAATAAATACTATTACAAAGGTAGAGAGACCAGTGTACTGTTCTTCGGAATGAAGAATGTGTTTTCTGCATGAGGATATCTGTCATGCCCAGGTAGGGATGCAGCAAAGACTACCTCAACACAGGCACACTCCTCCACATCTCACACACACTGATTATTAGCTTTATCATCACCTTCACCTTTGTCAGATGTGAATTTGGATTTCCACCCGATATTAGCATCCAAAGGCGATCATCGTGTATTATAATCAAAACTCAAAATAAGAGTCCCTGTTATTTAGCCAAGTGGCCACAATAGAATCTAGTGCGTGCCTGTGTGTGTGTGTGTGTGTGTTACTACCAGAGATAGCCTGTACTTCCTTATGCACCACATGGTGCTGTCTTAACAAACAGTTATAACAACCAACGTCAATTGACATAGTCAGGTGACGTAGGTGACACAGTCTGGTGAGAAAGGAACATTGCTCCAATAGTCTTTCCCTAACAGCAGGCTGTGACACTACATGGCAAACAGTTAGCACCGGCAAGTCCTCCACAAGGAACTTATCACATCTCAGCAAACAGGGCAGCGCACTACAAAGTGAACACTACCAAATAGAACATTAAACTCTAGTACACTACACAACATAAGGTTAAGATGAGAGGAAGCTACTGATATACTGTATTATAGAGTTCTTCCTTTAACCAAGCCGCTTCACGTAACTAGCCTATGATGCTAATGATGCTAACATCTCTAACAAAGGTCCACTTCCAAGGTTTGCTTGGGTCGTAGTTATTTGACTTTAGTGCAAGTGGCATAAGTATATCAACGTTCCGTACTGCACAAACATCACCCAAGTCAGAGAGAGAAAGAGAGAGAGAGAGAGAGAGAGAGAGAGAGAGAGAGAGAGAGAGAGAGAGAGAGAGAGAGAGAGAGAGAGAGAGAGAGAGAGAGAGAGCAAGGGTGGTGTCCTAATGACTGTGCAGGAAATAGATTGGTTCCAAAACAGGAAGGGGAGGTAGCAAAGCCAGGAAGGATGCTGGTTGGCTTGATATTTTGTTTTTTAGGGGGGTACTGTATGGCTTGAGTAATAACCATAGTGTCATTGGTTGGCCTGATAGATGTTTGATTCTGGGACGCTCAGTTGGAGCCTGCAGCACCAAAGTTGAGTGCTCCTACTGGAATCCTAACATACGGATAATGACAGCCTTCATGATAAATGCTCTTTGAATGATTCCTGCCAGGGCTAGTACCAACATAACACTTTTATGTACTACGCTGCAAAACCAAATAACAAAACTACATTAAACAGGTAATTTCTACAAACTAAAATATCTAACTTATTTTTCAGCTAAAGGGTTTTTAGCTATTCTTTCTTTATTCATGTTTTCTCATAAAGCATAAACCCTTATGTTTACAAAACATTACGATATCTAGAAGTTTAAGAGTTTCAAACAATAGTTTCTTGGCACCGAGATAGGAAGCTTTCTGGTGTTTCATTTTTTTAAGATGTTGTGATGAACTGTCTTGGTGGACATACACCATCTGTTCCGTAGCTCGACAAAGAGAGCGTGAGCGAGAGCAAGAGAGAGGATTAGGAAACACAGCATACACACACAGTAAAGGCCAGAGTATCTGGAAAGGTAGAGAGCATGGTGATCAAGAGAATAAGAGGGATGCTGGGTTTGGTTTTCCATTTGCTGTTCTTCACGCTATCACCAACTTCACCATCATCATCATCATCCTCAACCACATCATCATCGTGCTCTCAGGAGGAGATGCAGTCACAACGCAGTCCCATTGCTGGCCCAACGCTGTCATATCTCTTCCTATTGTACGTCCTTCTCAGAGAGTCTGCTTTTTCCTACAATACCAGAGGGCTGGGGTTGAGGGGCCAAGGGGCTGGGGGGCCAAGGGGCTGGGGGGCCAAGGGGCTGGGGGGCCAAGGGGCTAGAGGCCAAGGGGCTGCAGGGCTAGGGTCCAGAGAGATATGGAGGCCAACAGGCAGCAGGGGATGGGTTAACAAAGTAAGTCAGGCCAGATAATAGCAGGTGAGACGAGGTGAAAGGTTTGACAGCAGGGTTCGGGGTGGCATCATGCTAGGGGATGGGGGGGTGGCAGGAGGCTCCAGGTCTCTGGTTCACAACTCTAGGGTCCAGTCTCTCCTGAAGGACAGAGATTCACTTTTGCCCCTCTGTGTCTTCTTCTGGGGATCGGGTAAGCTCGCAGGCAGTCGGTAACGATGGGGCAGATAGGGGCGGGGCACACGGTGTGCAGGTTACCTAGAGGAGGGGCTACTGCACTCAGAGGCAGGGCAACAGAACTGATGGGCGATGTCATCCTCGTCCTCCTCTCTGAGAGAGAAACATGGAGATGGACAAAGGAGAAGAAGGAAGAGATGAGAGACAGAGAGAGAGAGAGCAAAAGAGGAAGACCGAGGGAGAAAGTGTGTGTTGGTATAGAAGCAATGAGAGAATGGCAAACACAGAAAAAAAGCAGTGTGAGGAGAGATGGAGGAGAGAGAGAAGAATACGGAAGTGTATAGCTGCTGTACTACAACTCCCCACCAGGTGTCAGGCTTGGAGCATATAAAATCATCCACAGCTTAGTTACATAACCTTACAGTCAAATCTGCTGTATGTTATTTAGTTTCAGTTTTACTAGTATGCAGTATGTCTACTTGCTTTAAGATGTAATTAATCTTTTCACCAATGCATATGCTTCTTAATGTCTTAACATGACTAAATCCCCCCCCCCACCTCATTTCAGTAGGATGAGAATCAGAACCATGCAGAAGATGGAGGGGGAGGGAGATGGAGGGAGATGGAGGGAGATGGAGGGAGATGGAGATGGAGGGAGATGGAGGGAGATGGAGGGGGAGGGAGATGGAGGAGATGGAGGGAGATGGAGGGAGATGGAGGGAGATGGAGGGAGATGGAGGAGGAGGGAGATGGAGGGAGATGGAGATGGAGGGAGATGGAGGGGGAGGGAGATGGAGGGAGATGGAGGGAGATGGAGGGAGATGGAGGGAGATGGAGGGGTGAGGCTGTGACAGCATAGGTGTTAGATGATACGTGTGTGAAAAGGAAGCCGTACAGAGGGGGCGGGGACAGAGAGGGAAGGAGCAGGGGGGAGCAAAGACCATTCGGCAGGTTCGGTGACGGAGGGAAACATTGTCAGGCAGTGGAAGGGGCTGGTGTGGAGGATTGTGGAACTTCAGAGTTCTGCCAGCTCTCTGTGTGTGTGTTGGGGAAAGGTCGTAGAGAAGTGGGGAACAGAGGATTGGTAGGAGGGAGACAGGTTGCATCAGGCTCCTCCTGCTTCATGTCTGAGAGATGAAGTGGGACTGAACACTGAAGGTATGTCTAATCAGGGACATGAGGAAGGAGACGAGCATTGTGGGACCTGTAGTACTTTTAGGTACACTTTGACTTCTGTGGGTGTGGGGTTGAGGGAGAAACAGTAGGGATGATGTGGGACTGATGTGGTATGACAGAATAGTGGAGCAGTGGAGGATTGTGGGACCTGTACCTCTATAGAAGGGAGACTAAAGGACGTGATGTGTGGGATAGTGGTGGAAGGAGTAGAAGATTGTGGGACCTGTAGTTCTAGGTGTCTCAGGCCCTTACCTTGCCTGCTCGTGATGTCTGGCAGGGGGCAGGGCGCAGGGAGGCTTGGGTAGGCGGAGGCGCGCGGGGCAGCAGTACTGGTGGTGGGTGGAGTGGCTGTGAGCGGTCAGACTGGTGTGGAGAGAGGAAGAGGTGGAGGAAGCAGGAGGTGGAGCACTAGGAGTGCTTGTGAGGTTGGTACGACAAGTAGTAGAACAGGTGGTGTAAGACCTGACAGAGAAAGAGAGGGAGGGAGAGAGAGAGAGAGAGAGAGAGAGAGAGAGAGAGAGAGAGAGAGAGAGAGAGAGAGAGAGAGAGATAGGAGGAGAGAGAGAGGAAGAGAAAGAAAGAGAGAGGGAAAGAGAGAAAGAGTGAGAGAGGAAGAGTGAGAGAGAGAGAGAGAGAGATAGGAGGAAAGAGAGAGGAAGAGAAAGAAAGAGAGAGGGAAAGAGAGAAAGAGTGAGAGAGGAAGAGTGAGAGAGAGAGAGAGATAGGAGGAGAAAGAGAGGAAGAGAAAGAAAGAGTGAGGGAAAGAGAGAAAGAGTGAGAGAGGAAGAGAGAGAGAGAGAGAGAGAGAGAGAGAGAGAGAGAGAGAGAGAGAGAGAGAGAGAGAGAGAGAGAGAGAGAGAGAGAGAGAGAGAGAGAGAGAGAGAGAGAGAGAGAGAGAGAGGAAGAGAAAGAATGAGAGAGAGGAAGAGAAAGATAGACAAAGAAGTAAGAGAGAAAGAAAAAATAAAGTCAAGATAGAAACACAGAAGAGCAGATGACAGACAAGCACACATAAACAAACACGTTAGCAACAATAGCAGTTTGCACAAAATAGTATTAGCATTAGCAGTTAGCACAGTAATATTAGCAGTTAGCCATTAGCACAAAGTAGTGTTAGCATAAGCCAATAGCACACAACAATATTGGCAGTTAGCGTTGACCTTTAGCAGCCAGAGCATAAAGTGTTAGCAGTTAGCATATGAGCAGTACACAAAGCTGGTTAGGAGACAAGAAGGCACAGATAGATGAATGATAGATAATAAGATTTAATAGATGAATAGGTAGATAAATAGGTAGATAGGTAACAAGGTAAGTAGATATACTGTGTGTCTACAGGACAAGATGGGATGCAGTCTTACCCATCTAAAGCCCAGGTGACTGGTCAGAAACAACCCCAACTGTACACATGAGGGTTACAGGGATCTCCCAGGGTTGAAGCAAAGATGCTGATAATTCAACCTAGCGGACCATCATTAATCATGCTCTCTAGATCTCTATCATCAGAAAGCAAATGAGAAACAACTATCTATGGAATGATTCATCTCTCTATTTATCTTGCTCTCTCTCTCTCTCTTTCTCTCTCTCTCTCTCTCTCTCTTTCTCTCTCTCTCTCTCTCTCTCTCTCTCTCTGTCTCACTCATTCGCTCTTGCTCTTTTGTTCCATCCATCTATCGACCCCCAGAGAGTAGTATTTTTCCCAGCCCAGCCAGTCACAACAGCAGTGGCTGGGTTCCTGTGCAGTAGTCTGACCCAACCAAACTGTGGTTAATTTACATAGCAGCCTACACTGCAGAGGAGAGCTCAGTCTTCAGCCCTTAGCTTAGAAGTCCATCTCCAGAATCAAACCTCTCACCGTTTATGCTATGGTGTCATTGCTCGTAATCTGGATGTATGCATGTGCACATGTACAGAGGATGCAATGACGTTTCAGCACGTCATCCAGGTAATTACAGTTTGATGACAAATGTTGGTGGTAAAATGGAGCCTGTTTTAGGCATTATGCTTCCATAAAGCCTCTTATGCAACCGCTAAATATGAATAATCATCCTCAAACGAGGCCAGTCCGTTTTTGTCAGTCTTACTAACGTATACTCATGCACAGGCACATGTGCTATTTAAAATGTCAAAGGCCTTATGTAAGCATGGGGGAGGGGCATGTGAGCCATGGAACCCAACTGTGAAGGGACCACAAATGAGATGAGATAGTTCTGAAAGATTTCCACACCATCAGTGTCCAGACTGTGGGCCCTCAGAGGGTAAGACACAGAGCTAAATAGATGACTAGATGACATCAAGACGAGCCATTCATGTGAGGAGACCTTCTGTTCTTCATTTCACGACCAGTAACCTAGAGTGGTGTCTGCTAACTGGTTGGGTGCATGCTTAAGAAGAATCAGCCTTGATCCAATCATCATCACCGCTCCACTGCTCCATCTAACCTTCCGTCTGCAGTCGCTCCATCCCTTCTTCTCTCCCATGACTAAATGTCAGACTCCTCAGAGGTGGACAGTCATCGATGACTCAACAACTCAACTCTGACTGTCCCCTATTGTCTTTCTCTCTCATTCACATACGCATGTCTTTCACTCTTTCTTGCATTATTTTTCTTTCGCTAGCTTTCTTTCGCTCTCTCTCTTTTCCTCTCACTCTGTCTCTGACTCTCTCTCATACTGTGGTACTCTCCTCTCTTGCAGTTATCAAAGGAAGCCACACAAATGTACACAAAGTAAGGTACTTTGACAAGAGCCACAATGATGTAATATTGAGGATAGCGCAAGGTCACACAAATAGAAGGCCAACACAGAAAGACAGGAGAAAGCAAGATGAAGATAAAGGGGAGAAGAACAAGGTCCTGATTAGAATGAGGAGGGTCACCCAGAAGAGAAACAAAGAGAAGGTGTCCAGGAGTGTGGCAGTGAAAAAGTAGAATGACATTACTGATTTCCAGGTGCTTACAAACAGGAAGCACTCCTGTTACAGACAATGGAAGGATAAAGAAGAGGAGTTCCACGTGATTCCTGATGACTTACACCTCACATTGTACCTATCAATAACTGCGCTTCAATGTGGAAACAACCAGCAAAAGGACTCCATAAAGCTTACAGTACCACCCTTTGGGGCTTTTTAGAGAGTGTTTCCCTGAGAGACCCACAATACAGTATATTTTTTGCTGGAAGGATACACATGCACAAACCCACACACCCTACTGGATTTAGTCAAACTTCCACTGTCTTCAATCTCTGCATAAAGCATCCCTAATCCCGCAGTCCAGTAGAAGATGTTAAAGACGTCTATTGAAGACATAAACAAAGGCATGTACTGGTACAATATTATCCACTGTGACTGAAGGAAATGAGTAAAGTCTTGGGACTGACTCTTTAGGATCACTTTCCATCTAACAGAAACAACCTCAGTAGTTCAAAGTTCTGTTCTTAAGAGAAGAATCACCTTGAAAGGGAAAGCTTGCTGACTACAACTCCCAAAAGGCCACACTCATCCCCCAGAGACTCATTCTTCCTGAATTCTGTTGGATCTGAAGACACACATCTTTTAAAGAGCTGACTGTAAATTAGGGTTATGCTGACTATGACTTCACTTTAAAAATATGGAAACATAATTATCATAATGCAGCATTGCTTCAGCAATGTGAACAGCATACATATGATAGAATCAAGTTTGTGAAGGGCACTGCTACAAAAGAAGGGATCTACAAGCACTATACACATTTACATACACAAACACAAGCAGGCACATAGATACACACAAGTAAGCATTCCAGCCACACAACGATACACAATCATATCAACATTTTATTTTTTAATTCAGACATGAATTAAAATACTGTTTTCAAAAATCTTCTTTTCCATCTCAATCTCCCTATTTCTTTAGCTGTCTCTGTCTTTTTCTGTCTCTTCTCTCTCTTCCTCTTTCTCTCTCCATCTCGCCCACACTCATCTTCACGTAAGCACTTGTGATAACTCACCAGGTTCCCTGGGCAACCATGCTGCTTTGCCATGGTACACGAGACAGAGAAAGAAAAAGAGAAAGGATGAAGGGGTGTGTGTTGGGGGGAGTATTTTACAAGCCTGTGTGCATTATGGGGGAGGGGCAGGGTACGGCAGAGATTAGCTTAACCAACACTGTAGTCTGTTGGTTTCAGGACTAAAGCTAAAATCAGGGAACTTTAGTATTGGCATTGGTGTTAACTCAGTGTTAGCATTGGTGCTAACAACAGAGCCGTATCCTCCACAACACCCCAACACTGACAACCATATCTAACTTTACACATAATGTCCCTTAGCAATGAGTAAGCAAGAGGAGGGTGTCACATCATGTGTTCAGCTACATTCAATTCACTTAACCCGTATTAATGAAAGGTCCAGTTAGTGTCCTCTTGATTCTGATTAACAGACATTCATCTCGTTTGTCTCCACCAATCGTATTACTGAAAGAATTTCAGTATGACAGCTGGAACCAACGATTAGACGAGTGTCTCCACTCAGAGCCACCCACCAATCACCACTCAGAGCCACCCACCAATCACCATGTCCTTATGGATCTGTGTCAATGATGTGTGTCTGTGGGGAGGGGTGAGGAGGGATGGGGGGGCTAGGCAGCATTACTAAATGACTAATGGTCTTAATTAGCAAGAGCTAATGGTCTATTGAAGATAGTCCATTCACACACGCACATACACACACATACTCATAGGCACCAGAACCGTGAACATTTGGGAGATTCCTGGAATGACATATTCCAAAGAATTCCAACCGAACTCATCAGTGTTTGAGATTAGTAGTCAACCAGGGGTATGATTCTGTGAAATCAGTCATCCAGATAGTTCAGTTTCATAAGAGCTAGAAGGACATACTGACATGGTTGTTAAGGGCAACCGTGGCTGATGAAGACAGTTGTTGCCACAGTAACAGAAGCATGGGTGTTGATATGCTGAGGTTTTAAATAGATCTACCAAGTAGTTCTTTGCACATGGTTACCAACTCACATCAGCCCCCCTAACACACACACGCTCTGTCCTCCTTCCAAATCCCCCCTCAACACACACACCTTTTCTCTATTAAACATACACACATACTCTAGATACCGTATTTCACATATGTACATATTTCATGTCTTTCTCTTTATCTCACTTGCTGTCTCTTTCACACACACACGTCAAACACACACACACACACACACACACACACACACACACACACAGGTCACACACAGAGGTTTTTCTCCTGTGGCCTAGTCCACTCATGGAGGTAATTTATCACCACACTATTCATATCACTGCCAGCCTACTTTCCCCTTGCAGTGTGGGTGAGTGTGTGTATATGTGTATACAAGGGTGGATGTATGTGTGAATGTGTGTGTGTTTTGCATGTGTTTGTGCAGCTCTGCCGCCAGACATGAGACAAGAGGGAGGTCAGACAGTACTAGTCCCGTAGACAAGCCTGCGGCATTCAACACCACCACCACTGTACCCCATGTTGTATGCTCCTGGCTGTAAGCTCCTGCCAGGGTTTAGTTAGAGTGGGTTTCTACAGTCTAATCTCCCAAGTACAACATCACAAACATAGCTTCCAGCTATATGAGAAAAATAAGAAACTAGACCACACCATATAACACTTTTAGGTTGCACTCCCCTTCCCCATTACATTTACAGTAACAGTGGTGGTGGTTGGGTGTGTGTGTGTGTGTGTGTGTAGAGTATGTGTGTGTGTGTGTGGACTTTGGTTCAGACAGCATAAAAAAAAGAAAGCCATCACAGATGCCATACTGGTTTGAGTCCCTATGCCAGGCATTGTAGAACAGTGGCTGCTACAAAAGCAGTTTTCTGCAACTCACTTCTTCCAAAGGTGTTACCATGACAACACAGCATTTATCCTGCATGACCCTTGTGTCTCATTTTAATGTTGCCAAATATAACAGAGGGGGAGAGAGAAAAGAGAGAGAGACAGACAGACAGAGAGAGAGAAAGAGACAGACAGAGATAGATAGAAAGAAAGAGAGAGCGTGCAAAACACCTCTAGAAACATGAGAAACATGAGCTAACAGCAGCTAGCATACCACAGCCCTAACTAGCCTGATGTTAGAGAGAGCAGAGGATTCGGGGTAAGATACTTTCCCGCTGGAGGAGGGAAGGATGGGGGCGGAAGAAGGGTGAGGGAGGAGGGTGAGGGAGGAGGGTGAGGGAGGAGGGTGATGAAGGAGGGTGGGGGAAGAGGGTGAGGGAGGAGGGTGAGGGAGGAGGGTGATGAAGGAGGGTGGGGGAAGAGGGTGAGGGAGGAGGGTGAGGGAGGAGGGTGAGGGAGGAGGGTGACGAAGGAGGGTGGGGGAAGAGGGTGAGGGAGGAGGGTGAGGGAGGAGGGTGGAGGGTGAGGAAGGATGGTGACGAAGAAGGGTGGATAAACAGGGACAGGGAGGGAAGAGGAGAGAAGGAGGACGTTGGGGATAGAAGCATGTCTAAGACCCTGTGGAGGAAACAGGAAAGTCTTACAGACCTGTCCTTGTGGGAGACTCCATCAGGCCTACGAATGAACACACACACACACACAGACATCGACACACACACACGCAGACATCGACACACACAGACATGGACACAAACACAAACACAGGCAGATAAAGAGAAGTGAGACAGACAGACAGATAACAGAGAGAGAGAGATAGAGAGAGACACGAGAGAATGTGTTAGTAACAGTAATTATGGTATTGTCTTAAACAGATAAACACATATATCCATTAGAACAGACATGAACATGGTCATAAATACAGTGCTCTACTCCCCTATCTCAAACTGAAGAGGGATGAAGTGTATCAGCTGTCAGTATGTAAATGTGTGTGTTTGTGTGTGTGCATATTACATCAAGGGACAAGACTTTAGTGATTGTGCTAATAATCACCCAAGCTGTAAGGACATGATAGATGATGTAGTAACACATCAGATCCTTGCTCTTTACTATGACACATATACACACACACACACAGTCTCACTAATGAGGTCTGGCACATACTGGAGAACTACGGCTACCCACAGGGAACAAGTGTCATTAAGCACCGGTCATACTAACGCAGGTCATAAGACAGCAGGCCTGCAGCAACGCTGTCTAAAGGAAAAATCACTCTGTCCCTTCACACACGCCAGTTAGAGAGAGAGAGAGAGAGAGAGAGAGAGAGAGAGAGAGAGAGAGAGAGAGAGAGAGAGAGAGAGAGAGAGAAAGAGATTGTGCGTGGCGTGATAGAAACACGTCCTAATCCAAGTAGCTTTCTACTCCCATTCTGGAACCCTGTTTTAGTGAAGCAAGGTGGGGTGCAGTCAGCTTGGTGGAGAGTTAACTTCCAGAGCCTAGGTATGGAACTAGGCCATGCTCCAGTTATGGACAGCCTCAGAGCCAGGTGCTGGACATGAGTACACTTGCATGCTGCAGCAGGGAAGATGTAGGTCTACTGTAAGCAGTTGCTGCTAGCATGATCTCCACTGCTGTAGCCAGAGAGGACCAAACCTGTGGTTTTATGCGTTCCTGCCAAGGCTTTTGCCATTAGACCAAGAGTGTAAAATTTGGGCTTTCAGGAGAGGGACATTTCATTACGGGCGCATGAAGGATGCAAAAAGACAGAGCGAGAGATGGAGAGAATATGTGTCTTGCATACATACATACATTGTATGTATGTATGTATGTATGTATGTATGTATGTATGTATGTATGTATGTATGTATGTATGTATGTATGTATGTATGTATGTATGTATGTATGTATGTATGTATGTAAGGGTATTTGTGTGTGAGTGTTTGTGTATGTGTATGCATGTGTGTGTGTGTGTGTCAGAGTGAAAAAGTGAATGACCCCCCTCTGACTCAAACATGGTGAAACACATGAGGACTTACCATCTGCTCAGCACAGAAGGGGGGAGGAAACAGAGAAGAAGAAAGAGGAGAAGAGAGACTACTTCAGGAGAAAGTACTGGGAACCACCAGTATTTATAAGACCAACCATTAACTGAACAGGAGCAGGAGAACCCAACTACAATTCTCTCCTCTCTCTCTCTCTCTGTCTCTCTCTCTCTCTCTCTCTCTCTCTCTATATATATATATATATATATATATAATATCCATCTCCCTCCCACATACAGACCAGACTCTCCATCCATCTAGTGCATGTTAATCACATATCTCTCACACACATACACACACTCCCTCTCCTACACTATCAGCATGATCAACACCTCCTCCACAGTCAGCCTACAGCGTCGTGTGAGTAACCTGTAATCACAACACAACACTACAAGCTCAGAGCAGTTACTGTGCAACCCTGCTCCAACCCTGCCACTCACTGGCAGGGTCAGAAGTCAAAGCAGCCCAACCACTGTCACCTCACCAAGTCCACAGTCATGAAGTCCACAGTCTCCATCAAGATGTCCTGAATACATTTCACGCCAACCGTCTGTTATACACTCACCATGAAACAACTTCAGCTCACCAGTTATCTTAGTTTGGACATATACAGTACTATGGATGCCATGACACCATACTAGTAATGAGACCATCATAGCAGCTGTGTGTGGTGTCAGCTTTAATGGGCCGGGCCAACTTACTGTCTGTGCAGGCTGGCTGAGTTGGCAGCGTTGGCACTGTGGAGCCTTTCCAGACGCTCCTTCTCCTTCTCCACAAAGTTGGTTCCCCCTATGGAGACCCCGCGAGTCACACGGGTGTGGCTCCTGGGCTCCCTAGCCGGCACCGGGGGTGGTGGGGGTGGTGGAGCAGCCGCCGGTGTGGGTACAGCAGGGGTTGGGGTGGGGGTGGGCATGGCCATGCTGTGGTTGTAGCTATGGGTGGGGTGGAGGGGCACTGAGGATACCAAGGGCGGGTTGGTCTTGGTCAGGGGAGGAGGCGGGGGGCAGGGGGGCTCTGGGGGGCAGGCATGAGGGGGGGGCTGTCGTCTGTCTAATCTCAGGTCCTTGTTCTCCTGGCTGAGACGGTCCAGTTGGACCTCCAGTTCCTCGATGCGGTGCCGTTGGCTTTCCAGAAGTTTCTGCTGGCTCTCGATAATGTTGTTGAGCTCCAGAAGGTACTCTACAGCCCTGTTGGGGCTCTCAGGGCTACCATGTCCAGGACCCGGGCCCTGGCCTGACTCCATGCTGGCTCAATGGACCCCCTAGGGCCAGGAGCAGCTCTGGGTGACAGCCTAACTAGCTGAGGTTCTAGGCCCTACACACTACGCCCTGCGCACTACACCTTAGGCTCTCCCCCCCACCAGAGTGAGTGAGTGGGGGGGAGAGGGGGAGGCTTTCTTAGGAGCTGATACGAAGATCAAGACGGATAGCTTCCTGGTCGTCTCCGCTTGGAGTGGTCCAGTGGAGCCTCTGACATCAGAGAATGTTGGATCAAGTGTTCTGTTCTGGGTTAGAACCCATGGTGGAAATAGTTCTCAAACTAAAAAATGTCCATAAAAGTGAGACTGCCTCGGAAAAAACAGCAGAGGAAGTAAACAAGTCAGTTGTAATTACACTTGGCCAACAAGTTGGACCTGTTGTAGCTGGAGTTAGCAGTTGGTGATTGGACGAAAATGGAGCTGGATGAGTGACTGACCTGCATGTCTACAGTTCTAGGTGCCAGAACAGCAACTGATACCAGGCTAGGTGAGCAATGGTGTAAATTAAACAACTGCAGAAAACCTCTTATTTATCACATAGCCATAACCTGCACCAGGCTTGAATCCACCATCCAGTCAAGATAAGCAGGAGAGTTCTCTGTCAGTCTTTGATTCTCCAATAGATGACGCCTCTATTACATGAGTGATATCCATGAATTCAGCAATCACAAGATGCCATTCAGTTAATCTCACCAATCATCGGAGAAGGTCAGAGGTCATCTGAAACATTCCATGTTCTCAGTCCAGACTTCCAACGAGTCATTACTTGGAAAGCTGGTTCAGAGTGAAGCCTGTCTCTGTATCATCCATTCCCAGAAAACCCCACAAAGAGAATGAGGGAGGGTGGAAGCTGAGAAGAGAGAAGAGAAGTGGATCAGTTTCAGCCCACTACAAAATAAACTTGAGGGTAGGTTGGTGTGGGTGTGTGTTCACAGTCTCTCATTCGCTCTCTTTCTCTCTCTTCTCTTTCTCCTTAGTCTCTCTCTCTCTCTCACACACTTGCCTCACCTCATAAGAAAAACCTGATAAGATCTGGTTGTATCTGTCCAGGTTTCATTTTCACCTCTCTCTTGCCCATTTGACCAGCCCTTTCTCACGCACGCTATGATGGTTGACAATGCACTTTGCCAGAAACCAGGAGCTTGCTTTCCCCCCTATCACACTACCCACTTTAAGACTTCCTGCTATACTGTCTTCTAGTCTGTAAGGTGCATTTCAACTCACACTCAACTGCCTCTTCTCCCATCTTGGAAGTCTGAAGCTTCTACAAAGGCTCTTTTTTGCACTAAAGACCCTTCAGTTGCAACTCGGTAGGATCTCAATTATGTCTGACTTTAAATGTGATCATTCCTCCCCTGAGCCCTGCATGAACCTTTCGAAGAACAGTTTTTTTGTATCAGTGAAACATTCTAACCACAAATCTGTCACGAGGAGATAAATAAAAAATATCATTGCTTTTCATGATAGTAAGAGCTTTAACTCTGGACTTTCACCCAGTAAGAGTGGTGTATCTGTCCTCTGCATAAAAAAAAAGAAAAAACGTCCCCTCACTTCTCTGTGGTGCTGCAGGGATGGAGCGAGTAGGAAGACGTGAGACGTGATTCCTATTGATCTGCCACTCACTCTCTGCTCACCCTCGAAAATGAAATTTGACACCTTGATATGGTATTTAACGGCACGTTGTACTCTGAGACTGTAGATTTGGCGAGACAGTCCACTAATTGAAAGTCTACAATACGTAAGGTATTCTATAGTCTATGGCTTTTCTTAAGCCATGTAGTGCGAGGTGGCCCTGCTGCATTCATTCAGCGCGGTACGATATTCCTTTGGCTCGGAAAAAGCTCAAACGAATAGGTCCAAAAGACACTGTTACAAATTGCAAATAGCAACATAGATTTAGTGGGACAGCATTCTGTTATTATATTCAATAACATAAGCTGACTCAAGGAATGACCAAGAAGGCATCTGACAGAGCCATCCGACGTCTCCATAATGTGACAACCACACTTATTAGCACTGAAGCCTAGCCAAATGTCTTCAAGGCATTTAACCATTTAGCAAAATAAAGGTAATTAATGTATTTTTTCTTTGCATTTCTTACTGATGAAGTTGTTCATTTTCAGGTCTTTTCTCTCTCCTGAAGAGCGAGTCCAATTGTCTTTCGATTCGGTCCCGATGTGGCGGGAGCGCGTGCGGGAAATTAGTAAGTCCGTTCCCTACGGTTTCCGTTCAGCATCCTCCTCTGCACCTGCCGCCCCCCTCCGCCATTCGGTTGCACCGCAGAGCGCTATTCCACTGCAGACCCCTTGACTGTCTCTCCGTTAATGTCGTCACAGATCCTCCAGCGTGAAAAGAGGATGGGAAGGTGGGGGTGCATGTGGTTTCGGCTTATTTCAATGAGTCACTAGAAGATATATGTTGTTGCTATTCTCTCCAAACTCTCTGACGTGTGATATTACGGACAGTGAGGACGGTGGTGGGGAAACCGAGTTCCAGTAGCCGTCCATTTTGGTCCAAGAACACACGAGTTTGAACGGCAAAGACGTGCATAATTAGAACCATAATGGACAGTACCTCTCTGTCTCTCTTTCCCTCGCTAAACTACCACTTCTTTCCTTCCACAATACAAGATCCTGGTGCATTGACGATGCAGACGGGGACAGTGAAAGCAATTCAGACGCTCTCTCTCTCTCTCTCTCTCTCTCTCTCTCTTTCTCTCTCTCTCTCTCTCTCTCGCTCTCTTTCTCTCTCTCTCTCCCCCACGCAGTCACTCAGGACTCACTCAATCACACATACACATCACACCCACCAGAGTGAGCAATGAATGTGTGTCTAATGACATTAATATTTATTTAATGATGTTGATGATAGTGCAGAGCTTTCCATCAAGTAGTTCCACCGTGCAGGGTCTCCAACTCCCTTATGTTGTCTTATGAACTGCAACTCTTACATGAACTGTTTTAATCTGGTCCACCTCCTCCACCCTCATTTTCCCCCTGTGTCCTTGTATTTGTTTTCAGTCTGTGTGTCTGTGGTTCCACAGCCCCTGGTGTGTGGTGTCAGTCATCCGTCTGAAGCACAGACACACAGACAGACTCGGCAGGCAGAACAGAACACAGTCCTGCATGATGCAACAGTGTGTGTTGAGAAGCCAACCCTTTCCTCCCCCCCTGCCGAGTCTCTCTCTCCCCCCCATCTCCCACTTTTCCTCCATCTCTCTCTCTCTCTCTTTGTCATCTCTCCACAACGGTAATAATCTTCATGTCATTTTAGTTTCTCCCCCAAGTAGGCTTCACCCTGTCGGGTCAGAGCTCTGAGATACACAAAAACCCTTCCTGCTACTGCACTGTACTGAGCCTTTGTTCAGTCAGTGATAGAAGTGCTACTGCCTTTCTTTAGAGGAGTATTTAAAATAGCTATTGCTAATGTACTGGCTGTGGATTTTTGCAGGTGTGTCTAAAGGTTTATATTCCACATAAACATACATGTGCATCTGACAATAACCTTCCTTGGCCACCATCTTTCTTAAAGCTTGCCAGAGACATGGTTTTGTTTACAGAATTTCTGTCAGAAAGATGCCTCTTCAGGCCAAGTACGAAGCATAGTTTTGTAATAACTTTTAACAACATTAAGTGAAGAATTTAACTTCCGCCACATTATGTCAATTCCAGTTTTTCACAGTTGAAAACATGACTGCATACTATTTGTATTGTCCATTGCACATGGATGTTTCAATGACTAATGTCGTGTGAAGAGAAGGTGACAGTGCAAACAGAACGGACAAGGCTGTCCCGACAGGACTGAGATCATGTGACGGCCTAAGGGTTAACGTGCTCAGGGGAAGTACGGATGGTTTCCTGCTCAACTCCTCTCTCCCTCTGTTTCCATTCCGCCCCCTCTCTCTTTCTTATACACTACATCATCTTGTAAAGTGTAATTAAGTAAGAACAATTAGTGGGAGGTAGCAAGAGATGGAGGGTGGGAGGGAAAAAGAAAGAGAGTACATTGAGAAAGCAGAGAGAGTGGGGGGTAGAGGGAGAGAGAAAGATGAAGCACATAGAGAAAAGGAACGAAAGGGGGTGAGAGAGAGATAGAGGGAGGGAGAGATGGAGGGATGTGTCTGGGTGTCCCTGGAGATCAGGAAAGACTCAGAGCTGCTGACAAAGTGCACCACAAGTGTGATTAACCCTCCCACCGTGTGTGTGTGTGTGTGTGTGAGAGTTCTTTGGGTGGGAGGCTGTGGAGGTACTCAGCTCGCATTATTGAATGTGGGGAGATAACTGTTTTACATATCGTATATTGTGCAGAAATGTATGAAGACCCCAGTGAACTGTGAGCTCAGTAAAGTGGGCACTGGCACAGTACTACGTGTGTGTGTGTGTGTGTGTGTGTGTGTGTGTGTGTGTGTGTGTGTGTAGGAGTGTTCCATCACACCACATACAGTGTACACCACACACTCTGATCATACAGTGTACTGCTGCAGGAACAAGACCATGTAAATATAGCATGAATAATTGATAAGTAGTTTGAGATAATGTTGTTTGTGTTGAGGCCCCAGAGCATCTCCATGATGAAAGATGGAGTTGGGTTATGGAACCCATGTTTTCAGTCTGTAATGTGGATCTCCCTGGCTAAAGAGAGCAGTTCAAGTGTGTATGGGGAGATTGTGAACAGTGTGTGTTTGTACTGTATACGTTTGTATCTGTGTGTGTTTGTAGCAGCTGAACTGTGTAGGAGGGAATGTTTTCTCCCTTGCTACAGTTTATGTGTGTGTGTGGAGGACTGCAGTACAACGTGTGGGCGTCTGAACCAAGCTAAAGTGAAACAGAAAGCCTGTTAAGTTTACAATAAGAACTGATACCCGGATAGAAGGCAACGACCAGCTGTCACTATGTATAAATGACCAATAATCACACGCCTGTGTATCTAATAGACCAATCATCTTGCTCCTTTTTTGATCAACCAGCCTTCTCCCTAACCTTCTGAGTGGATCTACAGGTTGTTCAGTTCACACATGCCAGGTGCTCTGGGGTAACTTCAGTGCATTTGGCTAGTAAGTATAAAGTGTGTCCAAGGCAATTGAAATGGATGTGGAGGCGATTTCAGCCCAAGTGACTCATGTCCATACGGGGGCTATTTATGCAGCTGAAGATTTAATGAATTAATGAATTGCAGAGATTGAACAGATTTTGAGCTGAGTCATGATCTAAGTGGGTCAACAGAACTACTATGTATATATGTATATATATTTACTCTGGACTCACACACAGACACATACAGATCCGGACTAAACTGAATGGATCTGATGAAAGTTCCATCTGTATGTATCAGAAAAGTTACAATTTAGGGGATCAGAGAGGAACACAGAGAGAATGATGAAGAGAGAAATAGAGAGAATAAAAGCTACACTGGAGACAGAGATATGGAAAGATAAACAATCTAACAACCTTGCGCAGGTATAGTTCACAGTCCTCACATCATTCACTCCGTGTTAGTTAGAGTAATTCACCCCACGTTGTCACAAATGAAACCTGACACGATACCTGAAGAAAAACCTGAAAAATATATATTAATTTATATCACTTTATTCATATCATCTCATTAACTGCAAGTCATTAGAACTCATTTGTCAAAACTCCCTGTTGGTGCATTCAGAAACCTTACAATATAATTAGTATTATTCATAACAAGAGCAACAATTAAAAACCTGTACATATGTTACATGTGTACTGTAAATACTGTATGTACATTCTATCAGAGACTTGGGCTTCACAAGGGCATACAACTGAGAAACAATGGCTACATAAGCTAGCTGTGAAAATGGGTCAGGACCTCAATCCTGAAATAAAAAGAAAAGAAACTTTGGCAGGCCACTATCTTCCTGTCCAAAAAACGAGACTATTGGCCCCTAAGCTAAAGCCAACATCAGTCTGATGCTCTTTGTCTGTATATAAATCCTACGCAGATGTGACCCAACCACGGTTCTTCTGCACAACACCAAGCCGAGTTAGACCACCAAACTAAAGCCCAAACGTGGCCTCGGGGGAATAACAAATGTTTAGGCACCAAACCAAGTCTGTTACAATGGCTAGAGACAAGAGTGAGCCGTGTTCTGATCAGCCTCCAAGCTCTCCCCACTGTGAAGCTGCAGCTCTATCTCCTTGCATGGCTGTTGTCAGTGGTATATGATATGATCTTTTAGTCAAGGCATGTTTGATCACTTTCTGCTTAGTCATATTTACAATTTACATTGACATTAAGAATTCTTAGAGCACTGAGTATACATATGTAGAGCCCTGATGCTGTTCCAAGGGCCTTTCACACTAGACCTAGGATAAGGGTAGACTAGGCCAGGGTCCATCTACACCAAACTAGCCCTGTCAAAGTCCACTAGCTTTCATGCTCAGGTTTGCATAAACGGTGGACTTAAGCAAGATGTGCCGATGTGTGCTCCAGGGTGAAAGGCTCTCTAGATTGTGCCTCTGCCAAAACACTATCATCATTGACTTCTGGTCCAGACCTGGGTCCAGATCTGGATCAAACACTTGAGGCATGCTTTTTTTAGTTATCCCCAGTGCGGTTAGACCGACGGAGCACGTACCAACAGTGAAAAGTCTGTATAAACCAAATGCATCGTTAAAACGTTCAAATACATGTCTGATCTAGTCTAGTCTACACTCCTGGGCCAAACCATTAAGATCTTGCTCCCAGTGACCAACAGTATGACCTATAGGTTTCCTACATCTACTCACCAGTGTACTCACTGGTTTGCCTGTTGTGCATTTAAAGCTCAGCATTGTGATTCAAGAGCTGTTTGGCTTTAGAGGTGAAAACAAAACCACCCCAATTTTATTTTTAGTATAGTTTCTTTATGTTTTGTTCTTTGCCCTACTCTCTGCCCTACTCTCTGTATGGCCTAGCATTTAACATGGTCATTTTATAAAATGTTTTGCATCAAATACACTATGAACATGATAAACTGACCCAAATGCCCTTTAATGTCCTGGACTCAAAGGCTGGTTTAGGGTACTCTCTAAAGCCACAGTCAGCAATATGTGTCCACCATTACTGAGGACCATATGTGTCCACCATTACTGAGGACCCCTCACAAATACGTAAACAATGAAGCAGAGGCCTCCAGTGACACTTTCACATGCAAACAGCACTTTGTTTTCTATAATACAACTGTAGTGTACAGAGAACAATACAGAAGAAGAAACAAATAATGAAGTCAACGGTCCTTGTTTTTGGTACAATTCTGATATGACAGTTGACAATATTTCACCATTTCTCTAGGTCATAATATTCCGCAGTGGTAGCTCCAAAACATGTTCTAAAAGTAAAGTGAGAAAGCGCCTTAGGATATGTAGGCTTGAAGCCACAGGAGTGTTGATTGTGACTGGTCTGCTGAAGCAGATAGAGCTGGCTGTGGTTTTCCTAGCACGTGTCCCTGTGCTGTTTACTATGTGTCTGTACTCAGACAGTCCGCAATGCTGGATCAGTGTGTCAGCTGGTCTGCTTTCCAAATATTCAGCTCATCTATTTTGGTAAATAACTCCTTCAGATAATTAACTATTCTAAACTAACATATTCCAGCTTATATTCTGAACTTTTTCTTACTTACGCCATGAAATACAGTCAATGATCTGATAGCTGACAGTTAGCTAACTGTGTAAACCTGCTTTTTGGAACACAGCACTCCTACAGGAAGCTACGTGGTGCTGACTGTACATAGCAGAGGTGGAGATGTAATGGCTTTTATTGCTCAGAGGGGCACGAGGTAAACATTTGGTGCATAAATAGCTACAGTTTCTCTCTACCTGGAACACCAGGGTAGGGGCTAACTGTCAGTTTCTCTCTACCTGGAACACCAGGGTAGGGGCTACTGTCAGTTTCTCTTCAATCCATCCATCAATTTATATTTCAGATGCATAATAAAGTTGTTTTGAATAATACTGTTGTGGATTTATGACAATAAACTTTAGTTTAATCTGTGTTTACTAATCAAGTTTTTATGGATTAGTTATTTTTATTTCCTATATTTGTTATTCTAATTCTTTACTATTCTGAATAAATTGAATTTAAACTGTCCTGCCCCAACCCTGCATGGTCCACACTACAGTCAAGTCAGATACCTTGTAACTAGTGTCAATATTAGGATCAAATTAGGACTCTGGTAGTGTTCAGGTATAGCCCTGTACACAAGGATGCAGTACTATATCCATACAGTACTATGGCCATACAGTACTATATCCATACAGTACTATGGCCATACAGTACTATATCCATACAGTACTATGTCCATACAGTACTATATCTATACAGTACTATGTCCATACAGTACTATATCTATACAGTACTATATCCATACAGTACTATGGCCATACAGTACTATATCCATACAGTACTATGTCCATACAGTACTATATCTATACAGTACTATGTCCATACAGTACTATATCTATACAGTACTATGTCCATATCCATACAGTACTATGTCCATATCCATACAGTACTATGTCCTAACACCACCACAGTAGTCCTCCTCTTCCTCCTCCATAAGAACAAAAACAGACTTTATAAAATGCATAGACGACCAGTATCAAAATGCCCTTGTAGTCCCCTGATGGAGTCAGCCGTGTGTAATTGTGATAGAGTAACAGGTAAGCAAAGGGCCAACTGGACAGAGGATTTTCAAGATTAAGAGGCTGTGCATGTGAGTGTGTGTCATGATTCACATGCAAAAACATGGAGATGAAAGGTGAAACATCACATGCAGTAAAAGTCCTACTGCTTCAAAAAAGACATTTCTGAAGTTGACTTTAACTGGAGTGGCCAGCTACGTTTATAGTTAAAAAAAAGGTTTTGGCTATGGTAAGGATTGTGTCCAGTGTTATATTATGGACCACCTTCAGGGGAACTCCTCTGATAGGTATTACGGCACACTAAACACTGATGGAACTGCCAGCAGCCCCCCCTTCTGGCTGCTGGGGGGTAGTGCACCTCCTAGAGCAGCAGGACAGTGTGAAGGTTCTGAAGTGCAGCACGGCACAATAGTGTTCTGTACAGTATGTATGTGGGTGGAGTTAATTCAGAGGCTTCTGGGTGAATAAAATCCAGTGCTCTGATTGGACATCTTTCAAGATGGGGGTGGCGTCTCTGACTAAAGAAAATATGATAATGAGGCACTTTATGTGAATGTATCATTCACTCTCTCACGCCAGTCAAACCATATACTTTATCATACCTCAGTCGATAAATCACTCCAACAGATGGTGATATCTCTCCGCTAAGCCCGATGCTGACCCAGTGGCTGTGACACTGCCTCCTCATGGCCATTTTTAGAAATGTAACACCTAAGCCGTGTTGTAGGGGTGCACCATAAGCATTGCCTACAACGTCACATTGTCACACCACATTGTAGAGTAGTAGCCACATTCTCCATACCTCCAGTCGGTGACCAAACAACCATGTGGTGTCCAGAGGCAGAAGGCACCTGTGGAGGCCTGACCAGTTCACATCCAGCTGCTGTCCACTGCTAGCAGACACCACAGCACTGTCCAGCAGAGTTACAGGGAGGGACGCTACCGTCATGACCACCAAGGAGAAGAAATATCACCTAACCATTCGTTCTTGTTTATATAGTCTCTATATATTGAGCTCCATAGATATATATAAAAATAAAAAAAGAAGCCATCTAAATAATATTTTCATGCAAAAGTATATTAGAAACCAATATCATTATTATACTAGTTTAACTAGTTAGTGGCCTGGGCAGCTGCCAGGCTGGTTTCTACAGAGGAACCTCCTGTAGTAGGCGCTAGCGCTCTGTATTTTGGTTTGTAAAGTTTGAACAAAAGGGTTAGATGCAGTTGTTAAGATTACTTGCATATCCATTTTAGATAGATGAGATGGTGATTATGAGGACGTTGATCATGATAATGAAGTTAATACACACTTATTATCACAATTGATGAGGATTTACACACTAACAGATAGAACTGACCATGGAGATACAGAATCGTACTGTGGTGGGATTTGGAGGGTTGAGGTCAGAGGTTAAAAGGCGGGATGTGTATAGCAGGGGTGTGTCATCAGCAAGCTCAGTCCTGTTATGTTCCGCAGTGTGGGGGGAGGAGCCAGCCATCCTATTCGATGACAGACGTTAGGAACTGCCAGCCAATTAGAGACAGAGTCCTCCCTGTCGGCCAATCGGATGGCTCCCCTGTAGGACCTGAGACAGTTTCTGCTGGCTGGGCTTTAGCCAGGGTCCGGGTGCATGTGAGGGTTGCCACGACGAGGTACTCCAGGGGTCTCGCCACTCCCCTAACCTTGCGATGCTCGCCGCAGACATGCTGACTTCTGATAGGCTGGCCAGGGACTCTGCATCGGATTGATCCACCTCCAAGGGCATGAGGAAGGAGAACAGAGCTTTCTGATTGGTTCTCTGTCCAGAAATTCCAGCATTCTCCACTGATGCAGCAGCATCCGCCTCTGGGTTCAACCTCTGGGGATCAGGCCCCGCCTCCATCTCCTCCTGTCCACTCACCCTGCCCCTTTCGCCTGCTTTCCCATCCTTAGGGTGCATCTTATTGGATACGGGGAGGTGTATCTGTTCTTTCTCTCTCTCTCTGTCCATATTTCTTTCTCTATCTTTCTTTCTCTCCCTCTCCCTTTCCATCTTCCGAGTTTCCCTACTTGGCTTGGACCTCTGTCTGTCTGTCTGCCTCCTTTCCTCCACTCTCTTCTCCTCCACCCCGATCTCCTTGTCCCAGCGTCGCAATGCATTCCTGGGTAAACTCTGGGATTGCTTCCGCTGTTCCCTACTTCCTGACTGTGGCTTGGAGGTGTGGCTAACGCGGACTACCTGACTCTCTTCCTCCTCTGGCCAATCCAGGTTGTCCAGGTCTGTGTCTGGACAAACATTCCCCCTCCCCCTTCCCGCTCTCCCCCCCAGGCTACCTTCCTTGGACTCCCTCCCCCTCCTCCGCCCCCTTCCCCTGGCCTCCCCGAGGTCAGTGCTGGGTCTGGACCTGGGCAGCGAGCGACTCTTATCTAAGGTTACTGGATCCACACCCGACTCCTCTGGGTGGGAGGAGGGGGAGGAGGCGACGGCCCCGGACTCATGGTCTGAAAGGAGAGAAAGAGAGAGGTAGAGAAACAGTTAGGGGAGAGAGAAAAAGGGTAGTTAGAGGGGAAAGAGTTGGGCACTCGGGAGTGCCATTTAAAGGGACAGAGCCAGGGTTTGAAGGATGAATAAAGCACAAACATGTCACAATGTGTCTGCTTTAGGATTCGGTGTTCAGCAGTGGGCAGCCCACCAAGAACACTGAGCCCTTTCCCTGTAATCCCACTGTTTCAACACACAATCTCTGGTTTTCCCTCCCTGATGGGCACACTGTTCTCACTGCTGCTGCTAAAATAACCAAGGTCTTCTTATTGAAACAGACGGAACACCACTGATTAGAAAATTATCTTTTTCTGATAAAGAACTGCCAAGAGAAATCTCGACACAGCAAAACATATCACAAAACAGCATGACTACATCCCATTATCAAGAAAGAACCGAACAGAACAGGACAGGAATATTCCCAATATGTCACAAACTGGATGGTGTGATGCAGCTTCATGTTAAGGTTATGGTATCTACTACAGATCCCACCGGGTGACAGTGGAGAGAATGGAGAATCTCTGCTGACGAGATCAAATATAAAGAGGATGAAGGGATGAGGAGGAGAAACCAAAGAAAAAAGTGAGTGACTAACAGGGAGGGTTACCAACCGCGTATTCTCTGTCCTGCCGATGACATAGAAACAGGGCTCTCCCTGCTTGGAGTTGGTCATACACAGAGACAGACTGGACAGCTCGACTGAGAGATGGAGAATAGGGGAAAGAGAATAGGGGAAGACAGGAAAGGAGAGGAAGTAGAATCCAAACATGGAAAGAGAGAGAGAGAAGTCAGAAATCAGGGTAGATTCAGTGTTCCCAGCACCAGTGTACAGTTGGAAGCAGAGAAGAGAAAAGGGTAACAGGTCCGATAGGGACTGGCAGAAAAATTGGAAGATACAAGTTTCCAGAAAACCTTTTAGACCCCACCTCTCTCCACTCCCCTTCACATGGACCCCCACGCCTCCTCCCCCCTCACCGTAGTCAGGGACGTAACCGTTGCCCTTCTTGAGGACCAGGTGGATGCGGTGCCCCCCCCTGCGTATCTGCTCCACTGCCTGGCTGTGGGTCATCCCCACCGTACTGTCCCCATTGATCTCCACCAGCTGGTCACTCACCTGCGGGACACAGCACCGGGTTAGACACACAGACAACTTTCCTTCCACAGTTATAGTACTGCGAGGAAATGCTAAGATCATTGATGAACAATTGACATTGTGTGTGTGTGTGTCTTACCTGGATCTTGTGTGAGCGCGAGGCAGGCCCCCCCTCCATAAGGCCCAGCACGTAGAGCCCCATGTTGTACTCACTGCCCCCCCTCAGGGAGAAACCAAAACCAGTGGGCCCCCGCTCCAGATCCACACTGTAGAATTTAGACTCCTGCTAGAAAGGAGAGGAGAGGAAAGGAGAGAAGAGGAGAGGAGTGATACAATGTACAATGTCACCGTTTTATGCTTTCACATACTGTACAGGAGTGTCATCGCCATGGTAACTCAGCTCACCTTTGCCTTGCCCCTGTGACCTTTCCTGACCCTGCCATCCGGGTCCAGCTCTGCAGCTTCTGATACAGTGGAGGGGTCTAGGGAGACAGGGACAGGGGGACGAGGAGAGCAGGTAAGGGAGAAAGGAGGGAGGGAGGTTTAGTACTGACTAAGAGGGAGGTAAAGGGGGAGACAACCTCTTGGTATAAGTCCTGGGAGTGTGAGTGTGTGTGTGTGTGTACATACTGGTGTGTGATCGGGGGATGATGGTGAGGCGGAGTGTGTTTCCCGCACGGCGGAGGATCTGGGCGAGGTCTCTGTGTGGCAGAGTGACCACGGAGCGCCCCTCCACAGCCTCCAGCTGGTCCCCTGGCTGGATGTGGCCGCTCCGCGCCGCAGGGCTGCCCCGGCGCACCGTCACAAAGCGGTGAGACAGCATGGATGAGGCTGGAGCGCGCACACACACACACACACACAGAGACACCAGAGTCAGGTCTGACGGTAGACAAGAAGACCTGGGTGCAAACCCCTGCAGTCACACAAGGACACCCACTGCGTCCCGACACGGAGTTGGGAGGACATGGTGGAGATCTGTGTGAACACAGGCAGACATCCTCCATTACAGGAGAAGACGGCTGGGGTCTTAAAATAGCCTCCTCAGCCTCTTCGTGGCCAAACGCCATGACAGAGCTGCTAATAATTAATGTGAGACTCAATTATTGAACGAAGGCCAACTTCCGGTGGTGAAATTAAGTGATGCTTGTACGCATCAATGCACAGTGTTCAGATGTCCCAGAGAGCAATGGGGTCAGTCTAGCATACAGACCTCAGTCTCCAGTCGGACTGTATGAGCCTGTCTGTCTGTCTGTTTGAGTGTGTGTGTGTGTGTGGGTGTGCGTGTAACCTGAGTTTATGGTACGGCGTGTATGGTACTGCAGGCTTCATGATCTTTCTAGGAGCACATGGAGAGGGATAGGCACACTGTAGTTACTACAACCCCCCCTCCCCCCCTCCCCCACACACACACACACACACACATCCACGCAGGCGGAAACACACAACATTTAGCCTGGATCTTCTCCACCCCTCCACCTGATCCAGAACCTCTGGAGTGGAAACATGAGAGAAAGAGAAAAGAGGAAACGAAAAGCAGTTCTCAGAGGCATTTTCTGCCTGAGGGAGTAACATGCTGACACGCTGCCAGACAGACAGGCTGCCAGACAGACAGGCTGCCAGAGAGCAGGCTGTGGCCCAGTGAGGAGAGAACCATTATCATGAGGATCTTCTACAGCCTGTCTGCCTGCCTCTCTTCACACGCTCCATTACAGACAGGAGCTAGGAGCACCTGATCTCACACAGCACAATAACCCTATACACCCTGGGAGGGAGGGATGGAGAGAGAGAGAGAGAGAGAGAGAGAGAGGGGTACTGTCCATTATGGTTCTAATTATGCACGTCTTTGCCGTTCAAACTCGTGTGTTCTTGGACCAAAATGGACGAGAGAGAGAGAGGCTGGGGCATGGATAGGGGGTGGAGGGACGGAGAGGTGAGGCTGGGGGGTTCTTGAAAGGGTTTGAGAGATGGATTACAGTGGGGGGGGGGGGGGGAGGACGCCTTAAGTCAGAGACGGAGGGGAAAAAAAGGGGCAGAGAAAAGCAGAAGAGAGAAAGAGGATTAAAACGTGAGACATGGTAAACACGTCCAAAGGGCACCGCAGGATAAGACCATCGCCCCACCCCCACCCCCACCCACCCCAGCCCCGTGGCCAGCAGCAGCCCCAGTGAGGCTGAAGGGATGAGAGGAGTAGGTAGTCTCTGCGCTCACTCACACAGCTCTGCGGGGGCGTCCATGGTGATAAACAGAGCAGCATAATCTGGGTCTACGCATGAGGGAGAGAGAGAGACTGACCGCCCACCACACACACACACACACACTCTCAGCCGGCTGGGTGTAATCCAGCCAACAGGGCAGTGCTGTGACCTATGGTCCAGGGGTATGTACCCCCCCCCCCCCCCATCAGCACCACACACACACCCTGGGGAGGCCATTAGACATCTAGATCAATGGTGGCCCATCACAGCCCCTATATTGATCCCTGGTTGAGTCCATGGTTGGGAACAGGCTGGTACTGCCCCCAGGCAGTGTGTGTGTGGAGAAGGCAGGAAGGGGGTTAATGGGTTTAGTTTAGCCAGGTTGCTGGTAGCCACACAGTCCCTGACTATCCAGACTGTACTGTGGAGGTTCATACAGAAGAGGTACACCTGCATCTTCTGAAGCATGCCTGTTAGAGCAAGTGGACTCTCTCTCTCTTTCTCCTGTGTGTGTGTGTGTGTGTGTGTGTGTGTGTGTGTGTGTGTGTGTGTGTGTGTGCGTGTGCTTATATGAACTCAAGATGACGTGTTCTATTTCTCTACTCTTACTCCACCCTCTCTTATCCCATTTCCCCTCCCCTCCTTCTTCCACCATCTCCTTCTCCCTCCTAGCATCCCTAAGGTCGTATGTGGATACAGTCAGTACACACTGATACACAGTACTATTTACATACTGTAGTACTGCATGAGTCCACTTACATTTCACTTACTGCATCTAGCAGACACTATTATCCTAAGAGACTTACTGAGGGTCCAGAGTACATTTCTTTACATAGTGTAGTCAGCCAATAAATGGGCATGACTAATATCCGCCCAATTTCGTTTCTGCTTTTTTTGGGCATTTAAGGTCAATATTAGCAAACAAACAAAGGTCCTCATATAGTCCCAAAGTACAAGTTAGGAAACACACACACAACCGACAAGTGTCTGTGTGTGATGAAATTGACCAAGATTTCAGAGGAGCTGTCATTATCTAGGGAACTGATGTGAAACCACTTCAATCAGCACTCGTACTGTGTGTAAGAACAGACTGAGGAGTTTAAACATGTGAAATATTGCAGCTCCTCGAGACAGACTGTCTAAGGTCATGTTAGATAGAATTTATGAAACACGTGAGAGTCTATACACAAACAAAAGTGCGCGCACACACACACACACACAGTTGCTCCACTTGCTTTTATCACATGAACACTGGTACATAGTGTAGTTATTACATAGTGTAGTTATTACATAGTGTAGTTATTACATAGTGTAGTTATTACTAAGGTAGCTTAATAATGAATAAAACATACATTATTAAGAATCCATGCATCTTTTAGACCTCCCATATGAATATAGAAAGTAGCTCACATGATTTCCTAATCCAGCAGTTCACATGACCTTCTACTGACAGAGTGGGAACTCAACTGGTTGGTCAGTGAAGACAGACATGTGAGAACGGTGTTCTTGTTGACTAAATCCTTGTACTCTTGTTATCATAATGTTGTTACATCCTAATGTATCATTACATCATGGTCTAATACTTCTCCCGGTGATTCTCCCTCTGTCCCACTTAGGAGGGGTTAGAGAGTTAAAGACCACACACACACACAGGACAGCAGACACACACAGCAGCATCGAGGCATACGCACACTCTTTATTGCAGAGCCACAGCTGGAAATACACAGCACAGCTGGACTACTGGGTGAGAGAGAGAAAGAAGAAATGGAGAGAGAGGAAAATGAGAGAGCAATTGAGAGAGAGAATAACGAGTAAGAGAGAGAGAAAAAGAGAAAGAGAGAAAAAGACAGATAAAGGGAGAGAGAGAAATAGAGAGAAGGAGAGAAAAACAGAGATAAAGGAAAGAGAGAGAAGGGGTTAGGATTAGCTCTAGCTGTACAGTCCATGCAGGGGTTAGTCAGTGAAGTAAATAGCAAGGCTTATGTTGCATAACAATCTCCAGGAGAATGTCCACTGAAAACTACAAAATGACACCCACCCAAACACCTCTTCTTCGTCTATGAGCTACAGCCAGATTAAGTACAGTGTAGTCTGCACTGCTGCAAGAACCCAGACAGATGGAGAACTCCTTCCCCCTGTTGTTCTGATCTTCCTCCCTGACACCACCCTCACACATACATAGTTCTGAGAAGTGACTTACCTTCTCAAAACCTCCAACAGGATGTCAGTGTTACAGGTTTAGCCATATTAGTGTTTGAATCCTGAGCCAGTTGTGGATAGTCTACGGCAATGTGGTGCCTTCAGGTCGCACTGTCAGAGAAACAGCACTGGATCTGACTCACCTGGTTAAATAAAGGTTACATAAAACAAACGTGACAGGAATCAGGGTGTAAGTGCGTGTTGTGCGTGCGTGCACGCGCGCATGAGTGGCTGTGTGAACGTGTGCCCATGTCCTACTGTGTGTGTGAGGTCTCTTGCATGTGTGTATTGCTGTGTCACTAACTCCGGTTAGCGTGGAGCAGCGTATTCCTTGAACAATGATGACATAATCATTTGTACATGGAGATGTTGTTCAGCCCGGGTCTGGCGCTCTGTGCCAGGGTAATGCTCCAGAGGTACGGAGAGCTGGCAGCTGGGGCCCCCTGTCGCTGCCAGAGCCCCTTGCATAAGACACACACACACACACATACATGGAGCACAATCTGTTCACAACAGACAGTCACACACATGCCGGCATGTATGGAACACATGGCTGGACAGTCAACCATAGACACACACACACACTCCATCTGGTTAACTTAACATCTCAACAAACCCTCCCCAAGCACTGAAGAAACGCTAAACAAACATGTAAACAAGCATGTAAACATGCATGTAAACAAGCATGTGAACAAACATGTAAACAAGCATGTGAACATGCATGTAAACAGACGTGCCTCCTTTCTGCGAGACTATAGCAGCTTGGAGAAGTGATTGTAATGTTCTGGATCCTAACAGCTACACCTACAGTAGTTCTGACAGCATGTTTGGTAACAAACAGCTAACGTTTTATTTAGATTCCCTGACTTTTCAAACTCTTTAGACACTGTTCTGTGCTTTCCCCAAAAGCAAACCGGGCCCACCCACAGTGTTTTCAGGATACAGAGTGATGCTGACATGTCTCTACCTGCATGCGTGGGCGATGTCCTCCAGCCAAAGGTCACATGACCGCAGCAAGGACAGTCACCCAACAAAGTTAACATCCATACCGAACACCATCTAAGCTCAAGCCTTCCCAGTGCAGTTCTGGGTAGAGCCCAGAAGAGTGTGTGGAGAGGGGAGGATGGATGGAGGAGGGTGGAGGGGGAGTGGAAGTGAGAGAGCTGACTGTTACAGGGTGAAGGGCATGCAGTAGGGGGACGGAAGGCAGGAGAAGGGTAGAGAGCTGAGGTGGAGGAAAGTGGAGGAGGGAGATGACGGCTGCAGGAGAGAACGACGAAAAAGACCTGGATGGAGGATAAGGGAGGAAGGAAGATGGAGGGTTCATGCTATTTTAATGACCGAGGACTCGGTACAGTATGTGGGGCATAGATCCTCCCCACAGCGCCTGCATAGGTACACTCACACTTGAGTACACAGCCCACAAGTGACACGTCCTTTGAGGCAGAGACGTGCCCATGCATGCACACACACACATTTCAAGGAGATGTTCCCAAAATAGAAAACAGACACACACAGACACCAACATACTGAGTACACAGACACAAACAGACACCAACATACTGAGTACACAGACACAAACAGACACCAACATACTGAGTACACAGACACAAACAGACACCAACATACTGAGTACACAGACACACTTAGTAGCTGTAGCAGAAGTGCTGACAGGGATCCCAAACACACACACACACACACACACACGGCCCCAGTGATGCAGAAAAACAGCAGAAAATAACTGGCTGCCAGATTTAATGTTCTTATATCAGACAGACAGGGTGTGTGTGTATCTGCATGTGTGTGTGTGTGTGTGTGTGTGTGTGTATGTGTGTGTGTGTGCAGACAAACAGGACGGACGCTACATGAGATGACCCTACAGGAGCTCATTCAGACATGATGGGTGGGACACACAGCAAACAGCCACCGTAACTACAATCCTTAGTTAACCATGTTTTTAATCATCTTTTGGAGATTCAGCTCAAATGATGAAAGAGAGAATAGCCATAGAATACAATTACAAAGTACTGGTTTAAACAATGATCTGTAGAGAACACTTCTGTAAGTCGTGAACTCTGTCAATGAGTGTGGGGATCCCCTGGTGTGCATGTGTGTGTGTGTGTGTGTCTGCATGACTGCCTCCTCATAGTTTTCATGAGAAACTGAGAGGTAGGCATGCTAAACTGATCACGCATGCATGCACACACACACACACACACACACACACACACACACACAGTCAACCTGCTCCATGGGCTGGGAAAGAAGCAGGGCATTCATCACAACTGATTAAGGCTGGAGGGGGGGCTGAAAATATTTCTGGCATCTCAGTTTCATGCAGGTTAGCTACAGCTGGTTACATGCAGAAAAACTTCCTTAACCCAGGCTAGCTAGCACTAGTATAGACTGTTGTACAGTACTAGCTTAACCCAGGCTAGCTAGCCCTAGTACAGACTTACAGTTAGCTAAATGTAATATGTACTGTACATATACTGCATGCTGGCTGCATGTTAGTGGTCTCATGGCTGTGTTGCTTTCACCTGGGCTCAGAAGCTGTAACTCATGTCCACTACGTCAGTTCTGTCAACACATACCAGAAACTGCTCTGCTACTCAGAGGCTGTCTAGGACTAAGACCAAGCCTGCACTGAGAATAATGACAGCTGCTTTTGACCAAGCAGAGAACTGTTTTTGAAATGAAAGCAGATTGACCGTAAACTTCACATGAAGACAGACAGAGACAGAAAATAAGTAAGAAGTACAAGAATAGTTACGTTTTGAGTCCTTGACAGTTTTCAGCGCAGATTGCAGTCTCTCCAACATTTTTCCTGCCTGGCCGATTGGGTGAGATAATAATCCGAATAATCCCAAAATAACCTAAATCTGTGTTCAAAATTACTGCCTCGCACAAATATACTAACTCACTGCAGATATCTGACCCTCTCTCCCTCTGTCTGTCTCTGGTTGTGGGAGACCAGCCGTGCATGTGGAACTGGCCAACTGCAACTGAGTATCAGCAGGAGCAGGAGAGGGCGATACTGAGAGGGCGATACTAAGAGGAGGGAGGGGAGGGGGGAGCGGGGAAGGAGGGGAGGGGAACTGGGACGGGAGGGGAACCACAGGAGTGAGGGAGAGAAAAAAAGAGTGACAGAAAAGGCAAGGGAAAGAGAGACAGACCGAGAGATCATTTTAATACTGCTCAGTGTCATTTCATACGGCACAGAATGGGGAGAAAAAGAAGAAAAAAAGATTGAAAGGGAGGAAGAGAGAGGAAGAAAGACAGAGGGAGGGAAGAGGGAGAGTGACAGGCAGAGGGAGAGACGGAGAGAGAAAAGTAGGGGACAAGGAAATAGGGGAGAGAGAGAGAGACTCTTGAGAGCACTAGCAGATAACAGTGAGTGGAAAGTAGGGAGATGATAACGGAGCTGGGGTTCACAATGCACAACATAGCAGGTAAATGACGTTTATCCTTCTGTGTTGACTGAAATAACACACACACACAGACACACACACTCAGTCGAGTAACCAAACTGCATGTGCAGACTATCGAGCAGAACTGGCTTCTGAATATGGACCACACACACGCGCACACACACGCACACATCGGTAATGATCATCCAGGCATGACACAGAAGGGATCAAAGCTCACCCCGCACAGTCAAACTCTACCACACTAGGACAGAGGTCTGAAGCTGGAGACTAAAGACATGTCCCAGAGCACTGTAAGAGCGTTCTACCATGCACTGAGGCATGAAGAGGCTGTGTCACGACTCCTGAGGGTCCCACATGCCAAAGTCAACGTACAATCCTCCATCTACTGTACATGACGGAATTCAACACATCATGTGCTACAGACGTGTTTTATTCATTTCCTAACTCTTTGGTTTTATGGGTACTGGGAGCATGTATTGTATGTGGAGCAAGCAAGGATTGAACCCACAACCTTGGAAAATGAGTTTTGTAACCGACTGAGCAACACAACTTTGGTGCAAGGTCAGCAGGGATGAACTGGTCGGCTCCAATGGAAATCAAACTTCATAACCTTGAGCTTCTAAGAGTTAAAGGCTCCAAACCAAGACAGCTCCAACGGACCAGGGAGTGATCAAACCCATGATGATAAGCCAGCATTCCTGCAGATGCTGTCAGGAAACAGGCTTGCTAACCCCATCAGGCTGGGATCATCCACAGTATTTACTCCCCTGGAGAGAGACTGAGGAGGACTCTGAAGGGTTTCCACATCTGAGAGCTTCATATATCACAAGATTGGCCAACAACATCACAGGATTGACCAACACCAGGATTTCATACCGGCATGGTCCAGATGAAGGGATAGCAGGAGGAAGCTCCTTCTTAGATGTATCTCTGGCACTGATTGGCCCACAAATTCAGACAAAAAGACATCCGAGGACGACTCACCACCATTGGCCACGTCTTGAGAGGCAATGACAAATCCGAAGCCCTCCCCAGGTCGTCTCCTGAGCTCCACCTCCAGGGTCTTCGGCCCTCCACGGCTGTCCACCTGTCCTTTAGCCACGGCCCCCAGGGACGAGCTCCTGGAGGGGGGGGGACCCCTGGCACTCTCCTCCACGCCCTGCCAGTCCCTGGGCTCCAGCGTCAGGGTAACAGGGACAGAGTCCAGGAAGCTGGTGCTCTGGACCAGGGAGGGCGGGTCTGCGGCCGGGGTGGGAGGGGCCAGGCTCCCGGGGGGGTGGAGGTTGGGGTTAGGGTGAGGTTGGGGGGTCAGCAAGGCATCTGAGGCTGAGGAAGGCATGTCGGAGGAGGCGTGGCCTGATGGGCCAGGGGGGCCAGGGGGGCCAGGGGGGGAAGAGGGGGAAGAGGGGGATTTGTAGAGGTTGGGGGAGACAAGCGAGTGGGATCCTGCAGAGAAAGAGAGACAAGGAGAGAGCGCCAAAAAAATAAAGTGTCCATGACTGAAACTCGGAACTGTGGTGTGTGTGTTATTTGTGTCCAGCGTTGAGTGGGAAAGTCCCCTCACCCCCTCTGTAGACCAGCAGCACCACGTCTCCCTGCTTGGTGTGGTCCTGCAGAACTCTCTGGACCTGGGAATATCAACACACCCGCTCACATGTCCATCCACACTGCATAGCCCACAGCTCTCCTGGCTCTGTAGGCTCTCCTGTACTGTACACTACCACTACCAACCTGTGTGAAGCTGAGGCCCTGGACGTCCGCTCCGTTGATCTTGACGATGGTGTCCCCTGGCTGCAGGGAGGGGCACTGCCTCCTGTCCCACACCCTCTTCACCAGGGCCAGCTGCCCCCCCGGCCCCCCTGCTGTCATGTTGAAGCCCATCCCCCCGCCCTCGCTCCTGCCCAAAGCTACGGGCACCAGCTCCCCAGGCCCAGGCCCGACCCCAGGCCCGACCCCAGGCCCGGCCCCGGCCCCAGAGCTGGACCCTGGGGAGGGCAGGGTGCTGGAGTTCCCCCTGGGAGGGTGGTTGTTGGCAGGGCAACCGTTAAAGCCACATGGGGGCACTTCAGTGGGGGGGCTGAGAGTGAGGGAGGTTTGGGGCATAGGGGGGCGCTGGCAGGGACCCCCGGGGGGCGTGGAGCTGCCAGTCTCAGGCTGGGACAGGGGGAGTTTGGAGATGGGCAGGGCGATGGTGGAGAGGTCACTCTCTGACGACTTGGAGCTCTGGGCGGGGAGAGTGCTGCTGTTGTAGCGAATCAGAGACGACCTGGAAGCAGGAAGAGGAAGAGATGTAGAAAGGATGTTGAAAGGCTGGAGTCAAAAGGAACCACCCCAAGTCTATACCGAGGTAATCCTGATATACCTGCTGTGACTGCCACCCGCTGAGGCACCATCCGAATCACTCTGACTGGCTGAAGACCTTTCTGGTGGAGGAGGGGGGGGCACACCCCTGCTGTGGGAGGAGCCTGGGCCAGGCCCAGGAAGCCCATTGGTCAGAGGAGCATAAGAGGGAGGGGCCAAGGCCGCATTCCCATTGGCATCCAGCCCAGAGGCTCCTCCCCCTCTGAAATAGTTGGCGTTGTGTTGGTGGTGAATTGGGAGGGCGCGGTTGAGATTAGCCAAACCGGGGGGGTGGGGGGCCTCGGCGGGGGTGGAGGGCTGGGAGGAGGAGGCCGAGGCCGAGGCTGAGGCGGGGTCGGGGGCCTTTTTAGGGCAGCCGTCTGGGTTGTAGAGCATGGGGTAGCCCCGCCTAAGCACCACGTCCACGCTGTGGCCCATGGGGACAGACTTGAGCATCTCCACCACCTCCTTGTGGGACAGACCCAGGACGCAGCTGTCGTTGATGTAGACCAGGAGATCAGCTGGAGGACAAACACACACACACACAATGAAAGGCATGTGAATGCATGCGTGCAATGTCAGTGCTCGGGTCCGTCTGTGCCAGATACCTTCCTGTCTGTGACGGTAGTGCACGTGAGCTGTCCTGAGTAACGGATAGCTGGAATATAATCCCTCAGTGGGATTAGGGTTTGATCCGGAGATTCTGACCATGAGAAAACCTCACAATCACATACCGCTAATCCCACCCACAGAGACTGAGGGAGGGAGGGCGAGTAAATGAGATTCAAAAATAAAGAGAGAAGGAGAAAGTGAGTGAAAAAAAATAAGAAATAAGAAGGGATGATGGTAGGAAGGAAGGAAGGAAGGAAGGAAGGAAGGAAGGAAGGAAGGAAGGAAGGAAGGAAGGAAGGAAGGAAGGAAGGAAGGAAGGAAGGAAGGAAGGAAGGAAGAAAGGAAGAAAGAAAGAAAGAAAGAAAGAAAGGAGGGAAGAGATGAAGAAAGAGTAAGTTGGGAGAAAGAGAGGAGGGCGAGAGACCACGTGCCTGTGTTGAGTGCGGGGGGTCCTCCTGGTGTAACACTGTACACCTGTAAGAACTCCCTGGGCCTGCTGCCTCCTACGATGTTGAAGCCAAACCCTCGAGGGCCCTTCGACAGACGCGTGTGGATGGAATAGCCCTTCAGTTCTGCTGGCTGGTCTGTAAACTCAGGCACTGGGGGACACACACAGGACACAGATGTACTGCTTGGACAAACATGTACACATCAATGTTTGTGAACACATGGGTACTAATCATCCATTATATTATGAGACTATGGTTTGCACTAAGCGATCAGTAGCTTGTACTTGTCTTATCCTTGCTAATGTAAGAACTCTCATTACAAGGGTTTATTTTGTGACTCTGATTCTCTCCATTCATAACAGATCAAAATAAAAGCCTGTCCTACATACAGTAAGAAGAGATATACATGGGACAAGAAGCAGCTCACATAATGAATGTTTGAGGAGCCAGATTTGTTGTGATTCTATAGCACCCTCTACTGTGCAAGGGGATACCCTGCAATTACTTTTACTGCTGCTGCCTAACTGGACGTAAAATAACATCAGAAGAGGAAGCAGAAGACATAAGAAGATGCTCATTATTTCTACAATGTCCTTTCATCACAGGACAGTCCACACACATGAAAACCAATGCAAAATAGAACAGAATTGAATTTGAAAGTATGACGAGAGAGAAAAAGAGAAACCGAGATGAAGAGGAACCATGAGATAGATTGAGAGATATGATTCAATGAATAGGCACCAAAGAGTGAGGGATTAACAGAACGATGAGAGGGATTTTCAGATGAAGAAAGAGAAAGAGAGGAGGGGAGAAGGAGAGAGACAGAGAAAGAAACAGAGAGCGAGAGAGAGAGAGAGAGAGAGAGAGAGAGAGAGAGGATAGTGGGGGACAGGGACTCACACTCTGTCTTGCTGACGATCTCTTTGCTCTGAGCCCTGGGATCCAACCAACTGGTGGTCTTGGAGTTATGACTGCACACACAGAGAAACCATCATCATCATCACCATCATCATCATCCATTCATCCTCAACCACAGCTCAGTCAGTTGGGACTCACTCAATGTAGTATGGTTCTCCTGAGTCGCTGAAGGCGAGCTCCCAGTTCTGGGGCAGCGCCCCCCCCCTGGTGCTGCCCGCCCTGCTGAGCGTGCTGCTGGCTCCGTTCTCCGCTCCGCTGGCGTCCCTGACCCCCGACTCCCATGACTGGCTGAGGGGCAGGCCAGCAGGGGGCGCACTGCCAGCTCCCACCGAGCCTGCTGCCAGCACACACGGGCACACAAAAACACTTTTAATTCCCCCAAAATAGTGTTGAACTTATCTTAGCTAAATCCCCAATCAAGCGCTTCGCTCTGCAGAAGCCTTAAGAGTCAACACTCTCGTCTCAATCCTCACTCATCTCTCTTCACTGGCCTTTTGCCCAACAATACTGGTTCAACTGAGGTGATATCCCTAACATCCACATGTGCTCTTCAGCAAGACACTTCTATTAGAAACCTGTCAAATGTGACAGATGTATGTTTGGGTAAATGTCCACTACTATACTTGTGTATATGTGTGCTCATGGTGATGCCGTTTTTTGAGTTTCAAATGTATTTGCCATTTGAAACATGTTATGGTACTATGCCTTCAAATGACTGATCCTGCCCCTCTTGACTGTGTATTGTGTGTGTGTGTGGGGGGGGGGGGTTAGGGAATCGGGCTATTATAATCAAAAGATTGCCAGTTCGATTCCCGGCCGTGCAAAATGACGTCCCTGGGCAAGGCATCCTACTTGCCTCGGGGGAATGTCCCTGGATAAGAGTGTCTGCTAAATGACTACATGTAAATGTCAATGTTTGTGTGAGATTACCTGAGAGGCCCGAGTCCTCCTCACTGTTCTCCCCTTCTTCCACAGCCTTCTCCAGGTTGCTAAGAGACTTGCTGCGTGTTCTAAAGTTCCGGAGCAGGTTGCGGTGCTCCTGGTACGTGATTGGTGGGCTCTCTGGGCCAATGTGGACTGGTCGTGGTGTTCCATAGTAGTTCCCTAATTGGACAAAGAGCAGGAAGTGGTCAGTGGAAGTTTGGTTAACAATTAAAAGACAGTGTCTGCTTTCCGTTAAAAAAACATTAATCTACAAAAACGTCCATGCCACAAATGGTTTGGGTTTCATAGGGCTAAGGGGTTAATGGATTGTTCTTTAAACGTTAAGTTGTGAGAGGATTGAAACCTGTGGAACAGGAACAGGTCTCTGTTGAAGCTGCGGTAGAGACCGTTAGACCCACTAAGCACCAGGAGAACGGACAGTTTGTGCCTGCTAAGTGCCTCTGTTCCACGCTAACACTAATGCATAGTTAAACCCCTCAGATTTTATCAAGCCACTGCCCCATGGCCCAGGGTGTCAAAGGGATCACTGTCTACAGCCTGGGGAGATGACACAGAGAAAGAGAGAGAAAGAGAAAGAGAGAGAGTATGTGTGTTTGAGAGAGTTAAAGAGAGAGTGAGAGAGTGGAGAGAGAGAGAGAGAGAGAGAGAGAGAGAGAGAGAGAGAGAGAGAGAGAGAGAGAGAGAGAGAGAGAGAGAGAGAAAGAAAGAAAGAAAGAAAGAAAGAAAGAAAGAAAGAAAGAAAGAAAGAAAGAAAGAAAGAAAGAAAGAAAGAAAGAAAGAAAGAAAGAAAGAGAAAGAGAGACGTATATACACACAGTGTATGTGTGTTTGAGAGAGTTGAAGAGAGAGTGACGAAGAGGTTTCAGAGAAGTGGTTTGATTCCAACACGTTGGAAAAGGAGCAGCAGAGAGATGGTTGAGACGAGTAGAGAGTCACTCAGGTGCTATTTCCATCCCTATTACTCATTTTTATCTTATTCCTCCTGCTTGTCACATTGTGGTGGAGGAGAGAAGAAATAAAACAGGCAGCGGCAGAAGAGGAAGTGAGGTAAGAGAGGGGGAAACAGGAGAGGGGGATTAGGGAGAAAAGAGGCTTTTCTGCTGCACAGAATGATACAAAATAGACTTCAGCACGGTTCCGCTCTCCAACTCTGACATCACAGATGACAGGGGCTCCAATTTAGACTGATGGTGTATGTGTGCGTGTGTGTGTGTGTGTGTGTGTGTGTGTGTATGTGTGTGTGTGTGTGTGTGTGTGTGTGTGTGTACGTATGTCCACATGCCTGCATAATGACCACCTCATCAATGTTAATACTTTCAGAACAATTTCACACATCCTCTTTGTGAGACACCATCTCTGCATATCACACACACCCCCATCTCTGCATATCACACACACACCCATCTCTGCATATCACACACACCCCCATCTCTGCATATCACACACACCCCCATCTCTGCATTTCCCCAGCCACAGCATCATACTCATCCTAGATAGATGTTTACACTTGCAGCCCACAGACACCACTGTACCACAGATTTTTATTGATTTGTTTATGTATGCATTAGCACTGAATTGGAAGACGACAGCTAGAACAGGATTATGGTTGTTCTCCAAATAGACACGCACACAAGTTTGTATTGCTATTCTTGTGGGATCCAAAAAAATCTGTGCCATAAAAAATCTGGTTTTCCCTAACCCTGCCCCAAAAACCTGAACCCTGAACCTAACCCAAACTCCTCACTCTAAAGCAATCCCTAACCCCTAATCCCAACCGAGATGGGTGTACAAATACTTTGTTCCTGCACTGAAGCAGATTTTCTGACAACTTGTGTCAGACTGTGTTGTGTGTGGAAAAAAACTTTTGAAAGGTTTTTAAAAAAATTGAAAGGTTGAAAAAATATTTTTAAAGGTTGAAAAACTTTTGAAAAAATGAGAACCTGTTTGTGTCATGTTGGTGTGTGGAAACGTATTTTCAAAGGATGAAATAAAATGTAAAAAGTTAGGATACAACTAGAAACTTGTTTGTGCCGTGTTGTGTGTGAAAAAAAGTTTTAAAAGGTTTAAGAAATATATATATTTTTTAGGTACGTTATGGATGAGACAGAGGGGGTTAGCGATGTCAACATGACATTTCTGAATCCCAACCCGTATGTCATTTTAACCCAAACACAAATTCAAACTCTAAACCTCCACAAATAACACTTAAACTTGTGAGGACCAACAACATTTCCCCACAAGTTTGAATTGTCCTAGTTTTATTATTCTTGAGGGGACTTATGGTCCCCACAACCAACAAACTAGTCCACACTCCCACAAACAGGACAGCAATCTAATGTCTGTTTAAGTTAGCTAGGTGCTGTCATAGCTCAGTGGCCGTTGAAGGTCGAGTCCACATCCCACAAAGCCATCTGTTGTACATGTCCAGATATCTCGTTAAAATAATGAGGCGAGCTATCTCCTGTGCGTGTGTGTGTGTGTGTGTGTGTGTGTGTGTGTGTGTGTGTGAGCGTGCAGTTAATTTGGTGTGTGTGTGTGCTTGTGTATCTGGGCCACTCATTAGGGATTTTGGTAGTGGCTGGATCAGCTGGACAGATGACAGGCCTAACATGTGAGAGCAGAGTGGGGCAGGAGACTGGCCCTGTAGGAGGGCTGCTCTGACAGGATCACACATGCTCTGCCCCCACGGACCATGGAATGACTCCTGTTATCATCCAGGTAACACACACAGGCACAGACAGACACAGAGAGAGACAGGCACAATCCCCCCCCCCCCCCCCCCACACACACACACACACACACACACAGTCATACACACACACACACAGGGTCGTACCCTTGAACTTGCCGCTCTCCAGCAATGCTCCAGACTCCTCCAGGGAGAAGAATTCCTCGATGGAGACAAAGTTGTAGTCCACCCCAGAGATCTCTCCATCACGGGGCTGCCGCGTCGTACCTGGAGATGGGCATCATCATCATCATCATCATCGTCATGCTCATCATCCACGTCTTAACATTTCTGTGTCTCAGCCGTGGAATAGGGATGTGTAACGTGTGGAAGCTGCCAGAGGGAGGTAGCTGCTGCTCAGACATACAGCGAGGCAGCCCGGGACGGAGGGATCAACAGGACCTCTCAATCCCTGTTGAAAGGCTGTGTGTGTGTGTGTGTGTGTGTGTTTGTGCTCTTCGTTAGAACAAACACTTGAAAAATTCCACTCTCCTTTCAGCGTCAACTTGTTTGCGTGTATGAAAATTCCATTTGGCACTCAAAAACGTCCATGTCATTGTCTTTTATAATATATCGAGTCCAACAAGCGTCTGACCCTTGGAACTAGTTCTTATGGTCACGCCTTAATAGGAGCTGCTCTCTTGGGGGGAATGGGATGGGTGGGGAGAGAGGCTGAGCACGCTGGAGAAAAAACTAGTATAAGTGAGGGGGGGGGTAGGCAGAGAAAAGGTTGGGGTTGGAGTAATGAAGTGTTTTTCCATCCTGAATGAACCCACTGGAATGAAATCTGGTGACAGTTGCCGTGGAAACCCTGTGAGTGCCTAGCACTCAGTGATCTTTCACATACAGCTGGTTTGTTTCTGAAAGCAGGCACAAACACATGGATCTATATTTGATTGAATAAGTGCAGAAATGTAAGGCTGCATGTGTGTATGTATGTATGTATGTATGTATGTATGTATGTATGTATGTATGTATGTATGTTTGCATGTAGGGAGTCAGATGACTGAGCGGTTAGGGCACCGGGCTAGTAATCTGAAGGTTACCAGATCGATTCCCAGCCGTGCCAACTGATGTTGTGTCCTTGGGCAAGGCACTTCACCCTACTTGCCTGGGGGGGAATGTCCCTGTACTTTCTGTAAGTCGCTCTGGATAAGAGCGTCTGTTAAATGACTAAATGTAAATGTATGTTTTATGTGTGTGTGCACGTGTGTATTCATGCCCGCATGCGTGTGTTTCAGTGGAAGAGACTCACAGGGCACGGCGCGCAGGTACAGATTCTCCCTGATAACCTGCTGCAGCTGGCTGTCCATGGAGCCAGGAGTGAAGCACTTACTGAGATACAACCTCAGGTCCTTACACAGCGTAGAACCTGGGGAGAACACACACACACAGTCAGCACAGAGGACACACATCAGCACACAGTACACACATTTACCTTTTCATTCTGAGCTTCTGTTGATGTTTTACAGGGTCTTCCTGCAGTATTCGGAGGTGTGGGTTTCTGTTCTGAAGTGCCATGAATAAACACAGCCCCAGACATGACACAACCTCCTTCGTATGACTAACAGGCAGGGGCTGAGCCAAACACACACTCAGACACACTCTGGCGCACACAGACATGCATAGACAGACACATAAGCGGGCACACACACACACACACACACTGGGCCTGACAGACAGAGAGATGAGTTGTCTAAGACATCCCAGTCACAGTGGAGGCAGAGTGACCTCTTTAAGTAGGCTCAGTGCTGCAGGCTAAACCCTCAGTATCTGTTATGTTATACACAGATATACTCTGCTCTGTTCTGTTGTATTCTGTTGCTAAGTTCTGGTCTGCCCTGTTCTGCACTATTATCTTGCTCTGCTATGTTCTGCTCTCTTCTGCTACAGCATATTTGGTTCCGGTGCGCTCGGTAATCTTCTGCTTCCTCTTGACTACTCAACTCTACTGTGTTCTACTCTACTGTGTTCTCCTCTACTGTGCTCTACTCTACTGTGTTCTCCTCTACTGTGTTCTCCTCTACTGTGTTCTCCTCTACTGTGCTTTACTCTACTGTGTTCTCCTCTACTGTGCTCTACTCTACTGTGTTCTCCTCTACTGTGTTCTCCTCTACTGTGTTCTCCTCTACTATGTTTTCCTTTACTGTGCTCTACTCTACTGTGTTCTCCTCTACTGTGCTCTACTCTACTGTGTTCTCCTCTACTGTGCTCTACTCTACTGTGTTCTCCTCTACTGTGTTCTCCTCTACTGTGTTCTCCTCTACTGTGTTCTCCTCTACTGTGTTCTCCTCTACTGTGCTCTCCTCTACTGTGTTCTCCTCTACTGTGTTCTCCTCTACTGTGCTCTACTCTACTGTGTTCTCCTCTACTCTCAGTGCCCTGGAACACTTCTCGTCTCGTTCTGACTTCCATCTGGGGAAGCCCTCACTCAAAACGTTGACTAATATTCTCAGTTCATGAACGGAATATAAATTCACTTCCAGCATTGATTGAATTGGATGTTGGATTGAATTGTTATTGACCCCTCCAGAACCAAGCCAGACATAACAGATACCCCATCCTGAAGAGATCCCATATGGTATGATGGAGGGAAAACAACCACACAGAAAGAAAAAGAGAGAGAGAAAGATTTAAACAAGACAAGTAGAGGGAGATTGAGACTGATATCCTTGGGTATGGTTGAGGAGAGTCATGATGTCGATATCGCTTATCTAAGGGATTTCATGTCCCATTTTGATCTTCTCCAATCCTTCCTCCACATTCTAACTTCACAATGCACAGAGATGGGCCCACAGGGCATCAAGGTACACACACAGGAACACACAAACATAGGTACACATTCAAACACACACAGGAACACACAAACATAGGTACACATTCAAACACAGATATGAACACACACACGTACTTTGAGCAATACTCTCTAAAACCTTGATTTTTTTCCAAGTGCTTTATGAGTCAAGTGACAGGTCACTTCCCTGTATTGACAGGCTGAATACATTTCCCTGTCAGAGGGAGTAACATACTCTGTACCCATCCACACACACACACACACACACAGACTCATACACACAAAATCACAAACACACCCCTTCCCTTGACAGAGATCAATTCTACTCAACATCAACAGCATCCTGAGAGGTTAAGTAATAGAGTCCAGACAGTCACTTCCACTTAGAGTGAACTAGCTATCTTCACCAGACACAATGTTTACACACGCACAGGGAATGGACGACAGAACAGACTCCCACAACTCTAAGACTCTAGGCCCAGCCCCAGCCCCAGCCCCAGCCCCAGCCCCAGCCCCAGCCCCAGCCCCAGCCCCAGCCCCAGCCCCAGGCCCAGCCCTAGCCCCAGCCCCAGCCCCAGCCCCAGCCCCAGCCCCAGCCCCAGCCCCAGCCCCAGCCCCAGCCCCAGCCCCAGGCCCATACCTAGCCCCAGCCCCAGCCCCAGGCCCCAGCCTCCAGCCTCCAGCCCCAGCATGATGTACAGTTTATGGTCACATTTCCCTCAGACAGAGGGAAGAGTGAGAGCAGAACAGACTGGTAGACTGTCATGACAGATCCCATCAACCCAGCCTCCCTCCTCCTGGAGGATGTTAATAATAAACACGTCTCACATACTCAGGGGTCATGCTGAGGAGAGGGTTATTCAGGGACGTACCTGGAGAGACAGTTTTGATGCGGATGGGGTGGGGGCAGGAGTTGAGGACCCCTCTCACGTCTCCCAGGGTCATCCCCAGGACAGGCGTGCCCCCGATCTCCAAGATGACGTCGCCAACCGTAGCCCCTCCCCCCGGTGCTGCTGTGACAAATGGAAACTCTCCGTAGTCAGCACCGCCTCCGATGGCCACGCCCAGCTCCCCCGAGCCGCCGCCCAGCGGCACGAAGCTCTCCTGCACCTTGGAGCGCCAGTGCAGCTTCTTCACCGTGGCCTTAGACATGGTGGCGCTGCAACACAGGGAGCACATTCTGTCACAACACCGCACAGGCCAACAGAGGGAGAATACTGTCACAACAGAATAGCACAGGGAGGAGGGTAGCACAGGGAGGAGGGTATCACAGGGAGCAGGGTATCACAGGGAAGAGGGTATCACAGGGAGCAGGGTATCACAGGGAGGAGGGTATCACAGGGAACAGGGTATCACAGGGAGCAGGGTATCACAGGGAGCAGGGTATCACAGGGAGGAGATAATACAGGCCGCACTGCAACATGGGGTGTTGAACACACTGTTTTACAGGGAATAGGTACAGAAACTATACCAGATGTGGGATGTGGGGGGGGAGAGAGAGAGAGAGAGAGAGAGAGAGAGAGAGAGAGAGAGAGAGAGAGAGAGAGAGAGAGAGAGAGAGAGAGAGAGAGAGAGAGAGAGAGAGAGAGAGCGCACAGCCGTTCATCTATCTTTCTATCTTTCCTGCATTCTTCTGGATCGGCACAGCTTACGCTCCCAGGCTCAGTCCACTGTGAGAGTGGAGGATGAAATGAGAAGAGGGACAGAGTGGCAGAGGATGGAAGATAAAGGGGCTGACATGGACTTAAAGCACACCAGCACTCAACCAACTAACTGTCTAAGGCAACAGCAAAAACTGGCTGAGGTAAAAATAGAAGATTTTGAAGCTCAAAGGGAAAAAGTTTCATTCAAATAATAATATATCTGTTCTGTCTATTTTCTTGTGGTAGATATTCCTGTCAGCATGTTCTAATGCGTGACAGCCACTCACTGGAGTAAAAATACCAGATGGCTTTATTCAGCGGGGAGAGATGAGCTTCCACAAACAACCATTTACCAACTGAATTAAATATGGATGAACGTATGCTACTGTAGGTGAGAACAAACAATAGGGGAGGATATCACAGTGTTGCCCTCCTCTCTCTCTTCACTCAATCGTTTTCCCTCTCTCTCAGTCTTCTCGCTTTCTATCTATGAATCATCACTTTAAAATAAGTTTAAAACATCAACCATGAAGAGAGACATTAACCAATCAAGTTTCGTTTGGTGTGCGCTTGGAGAGTCAGTGCCTGTCTTTGAACTAATCCTCCTAGGTTGTAACTTGAGATCTGAGTATGTAGTTTGAATGTATGCACAAATCTCCTTTCAACACTGATGTATAATTTAGACTACATTAGTGTTACAGATATCTGCGGCAGAGATCTTGCAGACAGCTCCTTCGAGTTCCGTGTAAACCCAGTAAACACACTTAGACATGAGAAAGATCTCTGCTACTTCTCCAGTGCTTCACCTCATCAACACTCAACCACGGCCTCATACATTTCTCCCTCTCTCTCCCTGAGAGTGTGACGTTCTAGTGAGCAGAGGGTGTGGTCAAACATGTCAACTTTATCCCAGATAAAAACTGGCTTGATAGAGAGGGCATAGAGAAAGCCACAAAGAGAGGTAGAGTAGGTATAGTAAGGAAGGGTAAATAAATAAAAATGGAGTGATGTTGTACAGTAGACTCATTTCATATTGTCAAATTGGATCAACCAAATGTTTACTGTAAACATATGATGGAATGAAACAGATAAGTAATGTATGGGCAGAGCAGTGCAAGATGAGAAAAATATATGGAGGGAATGAGAGAAAGACAGAGAGAGAGATATGGAGGGAGTGAGAGAAAGAGATAGAGAAAGCAAACAGAGGTGTGCATATTGCTGAGGGGGTCAAAGTTCATCTGACCAACCCTTGTCCTCCCTTCAAGTGAAAACAAAAGACACTTAAACACGTGCGAGTGTTTGAGCGACGAATGCCTATCCAGAGATAAAAATAAAAGAAAAACAATAATAAAATACAAAAATGAAACAATGATAATGACGTGACATCTCAATGTCATTCCACTGCAGAAGCATCTAGAAAAGCAGCAGCCAACTAAACCTGTACCAGTTGTGGAGACACCAGACCTCCGGCTCTCAGGCCTCTACCTGCCTGCCTGTCACCGCTCCCCCTCCCACCTTGTCTGTCCCTCAAACATGTCCCCCTCCTAGCGAGAACACACGGGTCTCTGCCAGATCAGCTGATTGGAGTGCTGAGAGGGACTTGTTAATAAATGGATTATCTCAATTTCAATCAAGGATTACAGTCCGAAAGTCAAGCCTGGCTACAGCGCTGACACAAAGCAGAATATTCTCTGTGCCTAAGAATAGACACCAACACAGACAGATATTACCCAGAACGTTTCGCTGTGTGTGAGTGTGTTACAACGTTGTTCTTGTAGGCGTCAGACCATCTGCAAAGTCTTCAGCTTTCTCTCTGCAATCAAAGCGTCACACACACACGCGCACACACACACACACAGCCTACACATCCTCAGTGCACTCGAGCGTTCTTCCCCTGGGTTCTAAAATAATTGGAGGAGAGTAAGCGAGGTCTTGGAGGACTCACCACCCTATTTTTCTCACCAGTCTTTCTCACTTACTGTAGATTAATGCATGAGAGAACCCTTTGGCAGAAGAATGAAGAATTAGAACATAGAACTTTAGATTCCGGAACCCGAACGGCCCAATCAGCAGTTTTCAGTGCCTGAGGAGGTTCCTCCAAACCCCACCTGCATGGTGATGAGTTCCACAAATCCAGAAACTTCCGTGGAGTGTCTCCTCGGCACACCCCCCATAATGCACCTATACACAGCGCCTTTAGAATCACCTGACTGGCTGGGAACCAAACCCCTGCAATATTGCATAATGTATCGTGTCCCTGCTTTTACCGATTCGACTTCATCCTCAGCACCCTCCTGTGTTCTGTTGTTCTGTGGTCTCATTAAGCGCCCTGTACGAGAAGATGAAACGTATGAAGTATTCGAAACCATCAGTGGTTATATTTGACTTGATTGGCTGCTTCCACAGCGGGGCGTTGAGGCGATGCTACTCAGAGCTCCAGGGAGAGGGGGCCCGGCAGAGGACATGGGTTCACTGGGAGGATGAGGACAGGGGGGAGAAATGACACCAAGTCAAGATGAAACGCAGAGAGCGGCTGAGCGGGAAAGAGAGCGAGAGATCAGGAGAACAAGAGAAAGACGGCTGAGGGGGGGGGGGGGGGGGGGGGGGGGGTTCAATAAATGGCGGAGTGCAGGGTCTGAAGGTAGCACTGCACATTGCAGTGGGTTCAGTTAAGACCACGCCTAATTGAATTCTGGGGATATGTGGAGGGGGCAGGAGTCAGGGACCATGCATCACTGGGGATTGTTCTAGTGCACAAGGCTCTGTGGATGAAGGTCTTTTTTTCAAAACAAAGAGATTTCTGAAGAAATCTCTCCCAGAGGAGGTCGCTTTGACTAAATCCTTGAGAATCCTTTGGTAACACCTGTCTTAGTGTCTGGACTGAAACCTGAAGGGTTCTGCACATCTCTGCACATGCTGCAGGAGGAGACTCTCCTGGTCTAATGGTAGAGGTTCACTTGATGAGAAGGCTCAGTGTCTCTACCAGCTCTTCCTCTTGTCAACTGACTGCATCCTCAGAGTTTCCCTGACAACGATTTTTCAAACAACATCTCCACAGACATGTTTTCTTGTCTGAAGCAGGGTTAATCTGAGTCCATTGTATCGATTGCTCTCCCAGTGCCCAGACTACCGGACCGTTCCACAGGGCTGTCTAATTCACATCACTAGAAATGGAACCTGACTCCCATGTCAAACCTACTGTTAAACAGCTAGACACTCATTAACCAGGTGATCACGCCCACCAAACAACGGTGACTTTTATATGACTTATGATACGTTTCACGGTAACGCGCGCGCGTGTACAGGCAGCAAGCCGACCACACACACACAGAGAGTGAAACACAGATCGCTATGAACACACTAGGGATGTTTGTAGGGGCAATGATCTAACGCTTTACAGTCTCTGAACGGCTGTGCTTAGTGTTACTCATTGAAAGCATAAGCTACTTTGTCAAGTTTAAAAGAATATTGGTCTCTAATGACTACCAAACAAGTGGATCAAACTGAAATATGTCTAGCATTAACGTCCACATAATAGCTAGGCTTGTGGGGGTTTATCTCTATGTAAATAACATCATTATATCTGCACACTGCTCCCAAGACGGTTTATTTGGTCTCGACCAGGGTTGTGGTTTATGGGGGAACGCTAAGACATTTGTTCACAGAGCTACAACCTGGTCAATGTTAATGTGTAAAACCTAGTACAAACGACGCGTGACACCAAGAGATAGACGAGAGAGAACGCTGCATATTTTGGCACAATAGCGCGTATCTAACGTCATCTGCTTGTTCACAGAATGTCAGCACAATAGTAATCGGCGTGAACGCTTCTTGTTGAAACGATTCGGTTACCATATAACAAAAAAGGAAATGAAACTGGTCCACGATAAAGGTTGCAAATTTCTTACAATTATTACAACAGCATACCTTCATTATGCCTGCCTCCTCCGCGACGTATTTCTCGTTTCTGTGTATGCTTTTCTTTTCCCTCTAGGGCTGCCTATATTGATTGGTCCCCTGGTGCTGGTGTAGCTTGGCGCTGGTCACTGCAGGTTGCGCTGTCTTAGTGAAGGTACAGAGAGGCGTGCTCTCGGGGAGGTGAAGGTTCCAAATCCATTACCCTGCGCAGACAATGAGAGAAAGGACGTGCAGCGGGGATGGAGAGACTGTAGTAGGCTAGTGGGTCCACGGCGACTCTGCTACAGTCAGTCAGACCGACGCGGTGACTGTGCCTTCGGGCAGTAATAGGCTAATGGAACATAGGTCAGAATTACACCGCTTTCAGTACAGTACACTACCTCTCTCTCTCTCCCCCTCTCTCTCTCTCTCTCAGCTGCCTCCTCATTGGTGAAGGAAATAAGGAAACGGTGATAAGGGAACCGAACGGGGGAGGAGGTGAGGGGGCCATAGAGGAGGGAACATGGTGTTGTAAAGGAAAGAAAAAAGACCGCCTTTGCTAGAAATGGATTGGATAATGAGCTGCATGGTGGTTCTCTGAAACCTTCTATTTATTTGCGATGCCTACAAGCATTCATTAAATCCAAAATAAAAATAAAAATAACCTCTTGGAAGTAGAAGCCACACGTCGGGATGATATTAAAGGCTTATATAAAAGCGGGGAATCTCTATTGCACGCGGCACAGATTTGCCCTTTGAACGACAAACCGACAACCCAAGCATTTTCATTCAGGTCATGCCGGGTGACGGATGGCTGGCTTCTCTCATCACACAGAGATTCGATTGTAGATATTTTACGCTATAAGGAGATCAGGTGAGAAGTGTATAGTAGACTTGTCAGTCCAGCAGCAGAGTTATTTATGGGATGTCGGCTTTCTTCATTCATATAGTAGTTCAAATGTGGTTGTTTCATCAGAATGATCTCACCATCTTCTCTTTGTCCCTTTGAATTTTTATTGGATTTTTATATTTCAAATACAAAAATATTATATTCATAAATCCCACATCTATGAACCAATAAGGAGAGCTTTCTGAGGTCAGAACATATCCAGAAGCAAGGGAAGTCATGCAGAGCAGATTAACTGACCAAGATGAAGCCATATAATAAATGATATGCTCAAGCCATTAGAGCATGTAATCACGTTCAGTATTCTCAGCAGTTCTATGTTCACTTTATCATTGATCACATCATGCATTCATGACATCATGCAATCACACTCAATCTTACTGAAGCTCATTAAGGTATACCTTCTGTGAGCAACATGAACATTGAGAAGCCATGGTGTACCCCTCACTATCTCTTCCTCACTCTCTCTTTCTTGTAGGCCTATCTTTGATTTCTCTTGTTTCTCCCTCCCTATCTTCCCCTCTCTCTCTCTCTCTCTCTCTCTCTCTCTCTCTCTCTCTCTCTCTCTCCCTCCCTATCTTCCCCTCTTTCTCTCTCTCTCTCTCTCTCTCTCTCTCTCTCTCTCTCTCTCTCTCTCTCTCTCTCTCTCTCTCTCTCTCTCTCTCTCTGTCTGTCTGTCTGTCTGTCTGTCTGTCTGTCTGTCTGTCTGTCTGTCTCTCAAAACACACTCACTCCAACTCTTACTTAGGGTTGCACATTGGGTTGCTTCACGCCTTCATATAGCTGCTTCACAAGAATATTGCCATCAGATATTGTCACAATCTCTGGTGCACCAGTCACTAAAGCCATGATGACAGTCAGTGACAACCAATCATAAGCTCATATGTGCTGTAGTGTGCTGTCTGTCCTCTGCAGCAGCCAGCTAGGCTCTCGTGCTGCACTAATGGCTGTGTTTCTGCTGACCTCAGCAGCAGAGGACACAGCGAGGCTCCGCTCTCTCTCTCTTCTCCACAGTTTTCTTCTCCTCCCCTCAGTCTCTCTCCTCCCCTAATTTCTACTCTCTTCAGCCCTCTCTCTCTCTTATCCTCAGTTCTCCCCTGCTCTGTTCAAAGCTCCCGTCCTCAGATCTCCTCTCTTCATTCCTCCTCTCCCCCCAGCTCTCTCCTCTCCTCAGCACTATCCTCAGCTCTCTCATTTTCTCAGCTCTCTCCTCTCCTCAGATCTCCCTACATTCAACACATTGAGTCTGCCTTTTGAACAAATTGTGCCAAGTAAATAAAGTTGCCTTGCCTCTTGTACTGAGGTTTCTCCTCAGCTCTCTCTTCAGCTCTCCCTTCAGCTCCGCTCTGTGTTTACGTTTCCCCTCATGTGATGTCTGGCTCAGGGAAAACATCCTCGAGCCAAACCAAGATAGCCCACTGGCACCACGTGTCCATGTGCAGTTTGATTAGAGGCAAGGCCTGGCTGTAGTGTATTATTGTGTGTCCCTTCAGTAGACCATTGGAGTTAGCTGGGTAGCTATGTGTCCTGACAGACCTTGACATGGGAGGCTGAGACACAGAATAAGAGACAGAACACCAGAGTCCGAGACGACACAAAATGTCACCAGATATTCTTCATTCATGGGCTTGTCAGTTCTACCGACTTCATCTGTGTCACACAAATCAGCCCATAGTCTGTTATGCATGACTGGGTTTATAAGTAGACCCCTGATCAAGTGATAGCCTGCAAGACCCTATAGGGCAAACTAAGGTTGTGAGTCTCTTCCTGCCAATGACTAAATAAATGGTGCATTGGGCAGAGCAGGTTATACTGACCTTGACTATTGGTAATTCTATAGGAAAGATCCTCTATTGATTTAGTATGTCTATTGACTAGCCATCCCTTTGGAAGTACTGTGTGTCTTAGTAACCACTACTTACTGCACCCAACCTCAGACACACACACATACACACAAACTGAGAGAAGAGTGGCACTCATAAAGTATACATATGGTATGCAACCACACAGGCCATGCAGAGAACGCTGATGTGTCTATATTAGTAGCTGGCTGGCAGGCTAACTGCTTTAGTGATGAGGGGATCATTAAGGTAGCAATGACAGCCAGCAACGTGGGGTTGTGTGTATTTGTGTGTGTGTGGTATAGGTTTGTGTGTGTGTGTGGTATAGGTGTGTGTGTGTGTGTATGTTTGTGTGTGTGGTATAGGTGTGTGTGGGAGGGGTATCGGTCTCCAGAGAGTGCGACAAGGACTAGAGCTAAGCCTGAGGAAGTGCTGAGTAGGCTAGCCAGACATTAAAATGGAAGAACCTTAATTGCTTTACTCATCTATCTGGAGAACACCAATATTCAAGACCACATTACACACATATGCACACAACACACACACATACTCACATGACAGTGTGTAGTTGATAGCTGAGTTAGCACCTCTTTGAGACTTCAGAGCCACCAACCAGAGAGCCCCAGGTCCTGACTCAACACACTGTCTCACCGGCTCCAATAGTTCCTTGTGCAAACCTAATGGCACTGCATCATTGGGATATGGGTTCAAATCCTGCGGTAACGTGTCACATTACATGCAGATATGGTGTGGAACCACACTCATGGTCGCAAATGATCACTCAAACAGTGTCCCCAACTGGTTGATATGTGAAAATGCATGTTTGCCATAATCACTGAGGTATGGGATCTTTTGAACAAAAGTGCACACACACACTTTCCAGTCTCTTACTAATCTGCTCCTCAGAACACGTAATCTGGATTAGGGACTACAAAATCTATCAGAGGGGACGATCTGATAGAGCTCAGGCAGGTCAAAGATGGTTCCATTTTGATGATGAGCAGACTGAACACCTGAACACCTGGCCAGCTGTGAGTGTGTGTGGTATGTGGTGTGTGTGTGTGTGTGTGTGCGAGAGAGAGAGAGAAAGAGAATGCATCAGTGAATGCATGGGTGTGTGATGTTGTCAATACCATGAACACATCACAGGTTACTGGCAATACTGTAATACAAAGAGATGGAAAATAACATTTGGCTCCTAATCAGAGCACAACAGTAATCCTAGTTTATATCTCAAAGAAGACAGTCATTATTATGTATGCTCTCTCTGTCATGGACTCTGACAGTGTAATACCATCTTTTGGGAATTGGGAGTAATAACGAGAGAGCCTTTTATGTGTGTGTGTGTGTGTGTGTGTGTGTGTGTGTGTGTGTGTGTGTGTGTGTGTGTGTGTGTGTGTGTGTGTGGTGTGTGTGTGAGAGAGAGAGAGAGAGAGAGAGAGGAGAGAGAGAGAGAGAGAGAGGAGAGAGAGAGAGAGAGAAAGAGAGAGAGAGAAAAAGAGAGAGAGAGAAAAAGAGAGAGAGAGAAAGAGATTGTGTGCGTGTGTGAGAGAGAGAGGGGAGAGAGAGAGATGGAGATTTTTTAGGTTGTATATTAATTTACATGCAGTAAATACATGATTCATAACACAAACTTTATTGAACAACATATATAATAGAAAATTACACACATCTTGTTTAATTACTATCGTGTTTCAGTGGGAATTAACGACTGGATGAAAACTCAACTGTTATCCTAAGGAAAACCTGTTCTCATACTGCAGTACCCATATTAACACTAGAGGGCAGTGTTTGATTATTTTTTGTCAATACAAGAGAATGGGGAAGGGAACGGGGTCTTTCTAGACCAGCCATTCCCAACCTTTTCTTCTTTGGGACCCACTTGCATAACTCAAATATTTTTGAGGCCCCTTCAACAACACACTTAATTCGAGCTCACACATGTTTAACAACGCCACGGGAGCCAAACAGTTGGCTTTCACGGCTACATTTTTTGGGGGGCAATGAAAAAAGACAGTGTCCATCCTCGCCACAGTAAGCAAACATTGTAAAGAGAGGTAACCTGCGTAACAGCAATAATTCCTATAGTTTCATATAACATAACGTTAAATAGCATTTATTGGACTACTATGCTGGACCATTGGGAACAAATATGCCAGACCAGTTATTTATGTGACAACAACTAGTGACAAGATGTAATAATCAGATTATTGAGACAAGAGCAGACTGCATCGTATCATCCGCACTGCTGAGAAGGTGATTGGCTGCAATCTGCCTTACCCCGAGGATCTGCACACCTCGAGGTCCCTGAGGCGAGCGAGTAAGATTGTGGCCGACCCCTCCCACCCTGGACACTCCCTGTTCCAGCTACTCCCCTCCGGCAGAAGGCTGCGGTCCATCAAGACCAAAACCTCACGCCACAAGAACAGTTTCTTCCCATCCGCTGTTGGCCTCTTTAACAAGGCCAAGGACTCATACTGACTTTAAATCACAATCTGCACAATGACACCCTGCACATTTCAATTTGCACTATTGTATCGTTTGCACTATCTGTATTGTTTGCACTATCTGTATTTTTAGGTTAGATTGTAAATTAGGGCTACTTATATTATAATTTATTTTTTATTCCCCCCCTTAGTATTAGCTAGACTTTGCTCCTTTTGTATAGCTAGTCCACATATTTAAGTTTCAATATTCCTATATGTTTAATGTATGCACCTCCCTGCCAAAGTAAATTCCTTGTTTGTGCAAACATTCGTGGCGAATAAAATACTTCTGATTCTGATTCTGAGTACATTATAATGTAGCAAAAAATTGTTAACTAGGCTAGCTAGCTAACATTTTTTGGCACAAAATTTTGCACTTGCTTTTTAAGCAAGTTATTGCTTAAATCCGCTACCTTTGTAATTGTCGATGTAGCTCGAAATGTATGATTTGAACCCCTTTACCGTCTTGAAGGGCAGCAACATAGAATCTCATGTATATCGTTAATTGTCATTTTGGAAAGATAACCCAAACTCCTCTCAAAAACCGTGTTTTGTGAGTAAGAACTATAGCCTGTTAACTGTTAGCTACCAGAAGTTGTTGACCTGGCTTATGCAATATGAGGAAGTGATGTGTGCATAGTTGGGCATATGTAAGCGGAAATGTCAGTTGGGCTGTCAAGGTAAAACATTTTTGGAGGGAGGGAGCTACCGACAACGTTCCAAGCTTAACTATTGGCGTTTTCGTTCATGATGATTTCATTAAAGTATCATTAAAAATGTGTAAGAATTTTAACAATCATTTACCAACGGTAAAAATAAATTCTTTGAATTGTAAGTTTTTTCTCATACTTTAGGTTTTATTGATTTGGCGGCCCACCTGCATTACCCTAATGGACCGCTAGTAGGCAGCGGAATCGCTGTTCTAGACCAAATAGGGCTGTTCCTGTGGGGTCAGGGGTGGTATGAGGTGTTAAGAGTAGCCAGTTGGAACCAAGTTCCTCTGACAGAAACAACGTAGGAGGGTGTGACATGGCTTCTGGTCAGTTTCTGAAATCAGAGATTCACAAGTCCATTATTATTATTGTGCATTTGAGCAAGGCACACATTTCTAAGTGCACTGTAGCAATGTGAAGTTGCGCTGTGCACCCTACCCGCCCCCCTACCCCCAAAACACACCACCACCACCCCACCCCCATTCCTCCACACCTACCTGCGTCACCCTCCATGTCCTCTAGGTATAAGATATTAATCATGGATTTCACATGGATTTTCTCTGCAGAAAAAGAATACCGGCTGCCGCCTAATTTGTCATGGCACAAACTGATACAAGTACAACAGGACTGGAGCAGCAAATCCTGGGTGGGTTCCAGGGAGATTACAGCGTCTTAACATCCAGGCTTACTGCATGTCACTATCATTGATGTCTGCATCCCCACACACTGCACCCTGATTGTGATGGAAGAACAAATGTGCTGCGAACAGCTACAGTCCTCTTTCTTTTCGTCTCTCACTCCCTCTCTTTTACTATCTGTCTATCTCTCTGTCTGTCTCTCTATCTCTCTTATGTCTCTCTCTCTTTTTCCATCTCCTGCCTCTCATTTCTCATTGTAGATGACCCTCTAAGGAGGTTTGGTCCCTTGACAGGTAATACCAAGGGGGTTGTCCTATTAGCAAGAGTGTGATTGGATGGTGTATGATGGGTGTGGAGGGCTTTATTGCAACACAGAGCTCATGTAGTCAATCATGTAGTATTGTGGTATTGAATCCAGGTCACTAGGGTGGGGCTACTACTCTGGGTTAGCCCAGTGTGCTAAAGCCCTAACATTACTTCAGAAACCCTTGTCACTTTAGACCAGGGGTGTCAAACTCATTTCGCATCGTGGGCCACATACGGCCTAGGGAGATGTCAAGTGGGCCGGACCATTAAAATTATACCATACTCTGCTATAAATAACCAAAATATCATGTCTTTCTTCTGTGTTATCTAGTTTAATTGATATAAAGACCATATCGTATAAAGTCCGTCCAACCGCTTTAACAAGTAATGATCTCTTCGGTGGTGTAGTTGGTTAAAGCGTTGTACGACTACATATTGTTAATGCGAATCTGGGATCCCAAGTTCGCGCCCCAGTCCAGTGAATCTCGTACGATAATCTTTAACTTTTACTGTGAGAAAATGACATAATTCTAAAGGCCTACGGATGTATCACAACATTTTAATGTGTGAGCACTAATATCAGATCAAAATGAACACATGTAGCCTTAATTAAATATTGAATAACGTAGGGTAGTCTACCGTCGGAGACAACCACTACACCTCATTCAGCCAGTTTAAACGGCTGCTAGATGACGCTGTTCATTTTCAAAGCGCCGATAGTTCGGCTCTTTGGGCCGGCACAATCCGGAAGAAACCACCAAAGCTTCACAAGGCATCGTTCGCCCATCCCTAGTAGAGACCAAGGTATTAATTGATACCGTCTGCTGTTTTCAGTCTGTCTCAGTGATGCGGCTTGTCTTCTACTCTGATGGAAAGAGTGCGCCCCTTAGCGGATAATCCATGAATTGCAGCGAATTAAAAATATTAATTCCATGTCTTTTATGCATTTTTTCCACTTTCAAATTATCCTGCGGGTCTGATCGAACCTCCTTGGGGGCCGGTTCCGGCCCGCGGGCCGTATGTTTGACACCCCTGCTTTAGACCAACTAAAGGACATACGCCCTCTTCAGTCCACTATGCACACATCACTTCTGAATATTGCGTAAGCCAGGTCAGCAACTTCCGTAGAAAGCAGTTACGTGAGTTTTTTAAACTCCTAATGCTGTTTTGTACAGGATTTCGATTGCCTTCCAACGGTACTGCGTCTGGGCTTGACGTTTATTGGTCAGATGTCTCCGGTAAACTTTTTACTGCTCCAATCAGCGAACAGAGGGAGTGTGATCCCCATGGGGTTGGTTTGATTTTCCAGCTAGTTCCGTTAGTGGTGAAGGAGTTGGCTAAGGCGAATGCTAGCGATTGGTTATGGCAGATCCAGAGTGGCTCTGGGCAGACCCAATAGTTTTAAACTTTAACAGAGTACCCGCCTTCAAGGAAGTTTTTCAATGGAGCGAGCCCAAACTCTCTGTACAAATGTAATGTACGAGAGTCCAGTTAGGACCAGGCTATGCCAGTGACAACATTGTTATGCTTGTTTAAAACGTTTTTATTAACAATGAAATGCAATATGAGTAAACGATTAAAATAACAGTAGAAGGGGAACACAAAAACATGATAAAGCAGACATCCCAACCTGCAGAGACACATTTCAAGGAGGTACCTATATTTGGGCCACCCTCTCTAGTTATCTTTGATATGATTATGTTCTGCTAAATTTCAGGGACAGAAAGACAAATGTGTCCATGCTTTAAAGCAGTGTAAATGACCTCAACAGGCAGCAGCGAATCATTTTCTGTCGACATGTGATTTAACCTCCTGACGCCGTATCCCTCCCTTTAATAAGTTTCTAGGCTGCCCTCCCCTTTAAGCGACTCAATTTTTCTTTAATCCTGAATTGATGGCTTAAATTCGAGACCGATAGTGCACAGAGGGGAAAGCTTCAGAGATTAATGAGAAACGCTTACAAATGTAGCCTCTCTTATTATAAAATATACTTCTATTTTTGTATCACCCAAAATCAGAGGATTCCCCTCTCTTGTTTCACTATTTTTATAACTACTCATTTTATTGAAATGGACACTCATTGATCTACAATGAAAAGCACTTTGGAATGGTCAAAGAGACAAAATGCCAAGAAGTTCCGATATGCTTTCCTCTGCATACGTGAAATTTGCGAATATACATTTGGAATTTAAAGACGGAATAACTCTTTAAAGTGAAAGAAGGATAGGCTACTGCGTTTTAGTGCGATGAGCTGAGAGCGACAATTCCAGAAATGTATGAGGACAATCGCAAAAGTAAGACAAATATCAATTTACTACAGATAGTTGTTGCATTAGGTAAAATTGTAATTTTTCATGTGCAGATACAATACAGCTCTCTTAGTTCATAAATCTTGATCATCTTATCTCGTGTGTTTAACCGCGTCTTTTAACACCCTTAGACTCACATTTTCTCATAAACTACAGTAGTGTAACTTGTGACAGAATTCTATAATTCTGCCTCCCGAGCACGAATACAATCCCAAGATCGTACGTTCTACTGAATTTATTTATTTATTTATTATAAAAATTAATCTAACTCAGGGAGCTATAGATTGACTCAGGAGACCTAGCCTTTTGACCACAGACAGCTGTTTCAGTTGCACATGGATAACATAACATTAATTGAATGACAGACTGCATCTTAAGATTTAATCATCATTTTATAGTTCAATGTGTAATCCAAAACATGAATGCAATGCAGCAACCTAAACTGAAATGACAGTAAGAATAAAGTCCCTGCTGCAATGCTACTATAACAAACATTTAGCATACGTAAGAAACATTACACATTACACACATTACGAGAGGAGTTTGTGTGGTGTCTTGTTTGGTTATTAAACAGTTAATTAACAATGCGTCAAGGACTGTGATAATTCATCTCAAATGATGGTATGAGGACTCATTTGAAAAGTGAATTCCCTCGTCGTCTTCTGCTCGTTCCAGATGAGAGGAGAATGATGAAAAATCAAACATAGTGTTCTTACAACTTTATGGAGTTAAACCACTCCATTTTATTAGATCAACCAAATTTGTGCTCAGACAGCTTTCACCAGGGTCTGGAGACACACCTCATAGCATCAGAACCAGCTGTAGCTCCCTGCCCTTCCCCAAGGTCCAGACTGTGTATTGGGCACGATGCTGTACCTGCCTAGTCAATTATTGCCCTGTCATCCTGGTATTAATATGGTGCAATGCCTTACAAGACAGGCGGGAAATTTCCATTAAAAGTATGTCTCTATCAGGCTGCTACAGGGAAGCTAATAGCTAACCTTATGAACTTCCTACAGGATCTCAGCTCCCAATGCAGCCCAAGGTGATTACAGGGAACAGTCTTATCACCGACTGATAGGAGGCCCTCAGCAGCGCACACGACCCGGATAAAAATATGATTAGAATAAGCTATAAGAGAATTTCCTCTCTTTCTATGCTGTGCTTTAACTTTAATTTTCTCTCTCCCACACAGATACATATTTTTTTCTCTCTGTCTTTCTCTGTCTCTTATTCTCTCTTTTTCTTTTTGTCTTTCTTTATCTGTCCATCTCTCTTTTTCTCTGTCTTTCTCTGTCTCTCTCTAGTCTCTCTCTCACTCTATTTCTCTCTGTTTCTCTCTCACCCTGCTGTGTTCTGTTCTGCCATGGGCTCTGGGTGTGCAGGACTGGGTCGTGGGGTTCTAACACATAAACCACGGCCCAGAATCCCTTTCGCCCTCTCATTCATACACATACACTTACATTTACACATACACACTCACACACACACACACACACTTCACAAACACACTCTTACTTTCGCACATGCTGTCCCCACTGCACACACACACACACACACCCACATACACCCTCACAGACACAAACACACAGAAACACACACACACACTGCTCAGGCGCAGAAGTGGGTCACAGCTGTTCTCTACAATATGGCTGTTTTCACCTACTCCACTGATTCTCACCCATACAGCCCAGCTCTAATTCTATCCTTTCATTCCAATGTCCTGCTCTGCTTCTCTGCTTCATAGACTCTGGCACATTCCAACACACACACCTACAGTACATCTCATTACCGTCCATCAGTGTGGCCGCTGCCTCACGACTCATGTACTTAAGATGCGGTTGATTTGGGTTGCTTGGGGCACCGAGTGGGTTGGGTTTGAGCTGTCAAGATGATTCCATTGGCTTGGAGTGGCCAGGCAATGCAAATCAAATGCACCTTATGTATGTGGAAACTGTGTTGGAATGTTTCTGTGTAACTCATAAAGGATGGCTTCTTAAAAATGTGTATGATCTACCTGGAGTCTAATCTATATTTCTAGACTATTGATACAGAAGGAAGGTCGAGTCCACAAATTCATTAGTCAGGGGCCAGAAATTGAGGGATCTGAGGTCTTTCCTCTGTGGGCCTGTGCATGTAAAAGACTCAGCATCCTTATGAGTGAACCCACAGCCTCACCATGGACCAAGGTACTGCTGATCTTTACTTAAACATCCTCCTCTCCTCCCTTAGGTAATGGCCGGAACGGGTACACCAAAACAGACGAAGGAGAGGATGGCGAAGGAGAGGGAGAGGAGGAGGAGGAGGAGGAGGGTGGAGAGGGGGATGAGGGAGGGGAGAAGAAAGACACGGAGTGGGAGGAAGGGAATGAGATGGATGAGGAGAACGGAGGGATGAAGATGACCAGGACGGACACCCTCCACTCCACCACCAGCTCCACGGCCACGCAGAGGAAGAAGAGCCAGCACGCCAAGAAGCAGGTGCAGGGCAGCAACCAGGTGCAGCGGGCCCCCCGGGCTCTCTACTGCCTCAAGCTCAACAACCCCATACGCAGGGCAGCCCTCTCCATCGTAGAGTGGAAGTATCCTTCACCTGGTCAAACCTGTTAACCTCTGGCTAGGCCCCTTGACTTGACTTGTTAGCAAAGTCCCTGTGATTACTGTTGGACAACGCTGCGTTGAGTAAAAAGCCTGTCTGTGATCTGCTGTGTCCTAGTTCGGTGTAGTGTGCTATGTAGTGTCCCTCTCTCTGTGGAGTATCCTGTTTCGTACCACATGTGTTTCCTTGACCTTGACCTCTCCTCCAGACCCTTTGACATCTTCATCCTGCTCGCCATCTTTGCTAACTGCGTGGCGTTGGGCGTGTCCAAACCCTTTCCAGAGGACGACTCCAACTCCACCAACCATGACCTGGTCAGTACTTTCTGACTAGCATAACTTTAGCATACCTCTCATTCATGCAGTACTGGTTAGCACACTGCTAATTAGTTAGGACCAAAATTCACAGAGAGACACTGTGAGTGGATGTATGGAGAAGCAAATAAGTGCCACTGTATCCTTTGTGTGGGGCTTGGTCACCTGGTATTACAGATACAAGTTCTCTCTCTCTCTCTCTATCTA